>NW_027256904.1:0-212500 GCF_029215685.1 Pituophis catenifer annectens | reverse complement strand
GAGAGGGAGGGACTGGCCCAAGGTGACCCTCCAGGCTTTCGTGCCTTGGATGGGACTGGTAAGTCCTTGGAGGGGGGGCTCTTTCCTAATCCGAATGGTCACCTCCCCCTTTCCCTGTGATCAGAAGCCCCCTAGCAGTGCCAGAGATGGCCGAATTGATCGATCGCTGATTCTGACTCCTTTGGAGAGTTTTGATAGATGAGATGCCTCGAATTGGAGCCAGAATCAAATGGGAAATCGGGACAGTTTGAAGGGAGACCAGTTGTGATGGATTCTGTCAGTGTTTCTCAAACTGGGCCCCTTGAAGGCATCTGTGGACTTAAGGCCGGTTAGCAAAATGTCCCCTGAAATGAGAGAGGAAGTGACTGTGTCTCTCCATTTTTCAAACAGGTCAGCACCAGGGAAGAAAAGGTCCTTTAGGGAAGATCATTGGGGAATCTCTCAGCGAGCAGTGATGGCCTCCATCACCAGATTAACCAGTTGAGAGATTACCTTTGACTTTCAGATCCAGAAATTCAAGAAAGACAAACAATGGATGGAAGAGCAGCACAGTTGTCTCAAGCAGACATTGGATCAACTTCAGACCACAACAGAAGACCTGCAGAAAACTCTGCTGGAGAACAAAGGAAGGTTGGACCATGCCAACACGATGATCCCCCAGTTAGAGCTAGAGAACAAATCTTTGGTGAAACACACTGAAGAACTCCAGAAAGAAATGTGTGAGGTTACTAGCCAAGTG
Source organism: Pituophis catenifer annectens (assembly GCF_029215685.1). Classification (NCBI taxonomy): domain Eukaryota; kingdom Metazoa; phylum Chordata; class Lepidosauria; order Squamata; family Colubridae; genus Pituophis; species Pituophis catenifer. Next base: position 211,761 of record NW_027256904.1, on the reverse strand, counting down.
GCTTCCTCAGACTTGAGAAGGCTGCCTTAGAACCTCTGAGAAACTCCTCAAAGAGGTCTGGAACCTTCTTAAGGACTTAAGAAGCACCTCTACAGTCTTCAGCATGAACTGGCTGAGAGGGACCAAAGTTCCACTTTGTGGAGAAAAGCCACTCCATCCAACTGAGGCAGAAAGTCACCCCTCTTCAGAATGTGAGGGGAAATGAGAAGAAGCACCTCAACAATCGGCATCAGCAGCAGACCTGTGTTTACCAGGCCACAATGGAAGACCAGCAGAAAACTCTGGAGGACAAGAGAGAAGGAGTGAACCAGGTCAGAATGGCCATCCAAGAATCAGAGCTACAGAACAGGCGTTTGGAGAAAGTCAGAGAAGGTCTCCACAGAGAGATCACCAGCCAAGGGGACTTCTTCAGAAATGATGTTGGAACTCCTGAGTGACCAGCACATGGCAGAACTTTGCTGACACTCTCTCCCCATAGCTGGAATGGAGGACTGGGGGCCTTTTACTCATTTGAGAAAGAAAAGAGACTCTTCCCCTCCCTTCCCTTGACTTGCCACCCAGTGTGCCAGGAGAGTCATGTGAGCCCCACCATTACCAGGTGAAGCCCCTCCCTTAACCCCACATTAACAGTCACTGCAGGACTAGCAGCTGAGCTGAAAGCCTCCCAGCCACCCAGCATCAGGGCCTGGAGCTTCTCACTCACCCTGCCTACTGACCCAGCTACTGCTGGGCACCTCTCGGCTGCGGCGTGCCCCAGGTAGGGTGAGTGAGAAGCGCCCCACCGGCCAGCCACTGAAGCTCCGCCACTGCAAGAGAGAGGGAGAGAGAGAGATCCGATCCAACCTTGGAGGGCTGGTGGTGATGCTCTCTCTCTCTCTCTCTCTCTCTCTCTCTCTCTCTCACACACACACACACACACACACACACACACACACACACACACACACACACTGGTCCCTCACCCCCCATCCCCCCATGGCAGCGACATCCCTTCACTAACCTGCTTTCCAGCTCCGTTCTCCGCTGAGCATGCGGGGCAAGAAGTCTGTGGGACTCTGGTAAAAAAACCCACCATAATTGAGACCTTCCAACTTTTCATGCAAAAAAAAAAAAAAATCTCACAAAGTTTGAAGGTCTCAACTGTTTCTTTCACTGGAGTTCCACAGACTTCTGTCCTTTCCCTGCATGCGCAGCGGAGAACGGAGCTGGAAAGCAGGTTAGTGAAGGGATGAGGCTGCCTTGGGGGTGGGAGTGGGGGGGGGCTGAGGGACCTCTGTTTGTGTGTGTATGTTTGTTTGTGTGTGTTTGTTTGTGTGTGTTTGTGTGTGTGTGAGACAGAGAGGGAGAGAGAGCACATTGCTGCCAGCCCTGGATAACTCTCCGAGGTTGAATCTCTCTCTCTCTCTCTCATACACACACACACTGTCCTTTATTTGGGATCACAGCACAGAGGCCTCTCCCAACAGCTGAAGCCTTCGGATGGAACATTTTGGGGACGTCCTGTGGTGCCAAGGAAAGAACGATTGGTAGGAAAATGTGGGGGGGGGAGGAGGAGGTTGCTCCGAAGTGACAGCAGAGCGTTGCACTTGGGAGGCTCCATGGGTAATACTGGTATTGAATTGCACATCCTGCTCCAGTGAGAGGGGGGCATGCAGGGGGCTCGGTGGCCAGGGAAGACGGGGTTTTGGGGTGCAAAGGAAGAAGGGATGATCTCCCACTCCCTCCTCCATTTCGCTGCAGGGCCGCCATGGAGCTCATGCAGGAGACCGCGACTGCTGGCGAAGGGGGCGCTGGCAGGCCGCGGCTGGGGAGGTGCTCCAGAGATCTGGGCCGAGTTGCCCGGCCCTCGCTGGCTCAGCTGATTCATGGGCTGCAATTAAGGGGCCGAGCCTCCATGAAGTGACCGGGGAAGGGAAGGGCTGCCTCCTGTGCTGGCCACGCCCTCCCCTTCACTTATATTAGGCCCACCCCAAAAAATCAGGCTAGGACTTATTTTCGGGGTAGGTCATATTTTCAGGGAAACACGGTATTTCTTTTTTTTTTTTTTTTTTTTTAAATGTTTTATTGTAAGAAGTTATAATAATACAATTTTTTCTCTATCCGGTTACATAGTATGGAAAAAGAAATAAATGCAAATTACATATTGAACATAAGTGAGTGATTTTTCCAGCCCAGATACATAGTAGTGCATAGCAGTAAATAAAGAAAAAGTGGAGAATTGTGTTCTCATATCATTTAGGTCATATATTATGTATCTATAATAATCTTCTACTATACATTAATGAATACATAGATTTTTGTCTCCTACTTATCCGAGTATCCTCTCCTTGCCATCTTATCTTTCTTACCATCCTCTCTACATCTTCTCTTACTATTTCGTTTTACTATTTCTTGTTCTGGTCTCTTCCCTTTTTATTTCAATTTCCTCTTCTCTAGCCACCCGTACCACTTGTCCCATACGCTGTAATAATCCGAATCATCTCTGTCATTAATTTCTAATGTTAATTTGTTCATCTCGGCACACTCCATTATTTTGCCGATTACTTGTTCCTCATTCGGGATTTTTTTCTCTTTCCATTGTTGGGCGAAGGCAATTCTTGCTGCTGTTATTATATGCAATGCCAAATATTTCTTCTTTTTTGTCATTTCCTTCTGAAGAATTCCCAGGAGAAGTATTTTAGGATCTAATTCGAAAGTTTCACCTATTATTTCTGAGAGCCAATTACAAATCGTCTTCCAGTACTTTTTTGCTTGGGAGCACGTCCACCAGCAATGGTAAAAAGAACCTTGCTGGTGTGCACACTTCCAACACCTTGGGTTAGAGTTAGGAAAGATCTTAGCAATTCTAGCCGGTGCTAGATGCCACCTATAAATCATCTTGTACTGGTTTTCCTTATAAGTGGTTGCCTTGGTGAGTTTTATGTTAATATTCCATAATTGATCCCATTCTTCCAAATTTATATTTTTCCCAATATTTTTTGCCCATGCTAACATTGGGCCTTTAACTACTTCTTCCATCAGATCATATTCTACTAAGTAGTTATATATTTTAGCTAATAATTTATTGTCTGTACCCATCCAGATTTTGTCAAAATCTTTGCTCCCCATTTCTATGCCATATTGTACTTTATCTTTTTTGTGTCTTGATTTTATCTGCGCATATGTCCACCATTCAATACAAATGCCTTGTTCTTTTAATTGTTCTAATGTTTTGAGGTTCCCTGCCTCATCTAGAATTTCTTTGTATTTTACAGTTTTGCCATAGTCCAGAACGTTTGGGTAGATTATCGCCTCCATGGTTGAGAGCCAGCTGGGAATTTTAGTGTAATGTTTCCGTCTTATTTCGTCCCACGTAGATTTTAGTATGTCCCTCAGTTTATGTTTATTGAAATATGTTTTGGTTTTTTTCCCGGTTTCCCATAGATAGGCATGCCAACCCATCTGAAGCTCACGCCCTTCTAATGTTAGAATTCTTTTGTTCGCTAACGTCGCCCATTCTTTTAACCATACAAGGATTGCTGCCTTGTGATAAGTTTCCCAAATAGGTAATCCTAGCCCTCCCCTATTTTTTTTATCTTGTAAACTCCTGATTGCTATTCTTGGTTTTTTCCCTCCCCATATAAACTTCCTGATAATGGCATTAAGTTCATTGAAAAATTTTTTATCCAATTTGATTGGCGCTGTTTGAAACAAGAACAGCAATTTGGGTAGGATACTCATTTTAATGGTCGCTATCCTCCCGAGGAAGGAAATTTGCAACTTCCCCCACTTCTCCAAATCTTGTTTTATACTTTTTACCAGGGGTATATAATTGTCTTCTTTAAGGGCCGAATACTTTGTTGAGATCCATACTCCCAAATATTTTACTTTTTTCGCAATTTGGATTCCCATAGATTCCTCCAGGACTTCTTTTTGATTTTTCGTCATATTTTTAGTGAGCATTTTAGTTTTAGATTTGTTTAATTTAAGTCCTGCTACTTCTCCATATTTATCAAGTGTTTCCAATATATGTGTACCTGTTTCAACCGGTTCTTCCATGATTAGGACGACGTCATCCGCAAACGCTTGAACTTTATATATTTCCTTCCTTATTTTGAGCCCTTTAATTTGACCGCTCTCTCTAATCTTTTTCAATAGCACTTCTAGTGCCAGTATGTACAAAAGTGGTGACATTGGGCATCCCTGTCTTACTCCTTTACTGATCTGAAATGTTTTGGTGAGTTCCCCATTTACTAGAATGTTGGCCCTTTGTTTCTCATAGATCGTCTTTATTGTATTTGTAAAATTTTGTCCAAATCCCATTATGTTCAATTGTTGCTTTATAAACTCCCAATTCAAATTGTCGAAGGCCTTCTGTGCATCTAAAAAGACTAGTGCTACCTCTTTTTCCGGATGTTCCTCATAATATTCTAGCACATCCAGGATCGTCCTAGTGTTATTCCTTATATGCCTCCCTGGGAGGAATCCATTCTGATCACTATGTATTATCTTATTTAGAATTTTTTTTAGTCTTTCCGCTAATATGTTCATATATATTTTATAATCCGTGTTAAGAAGTGAAATTGGCCGGTAATTCTGTATCAATTTGGTGTTCGATCCCTCTTTTGGTAAAAGTATAATATAGGCCTCTCTCCAGGATTCTGGTATTTTGTTTTTCATTAGGGCCTCATTAAAAATTTGTAGCATTCTTGGGAGTAGGATATCTTCTAATTCTAAATTTTTGTATAGTTCCCCTGGGAATCCATCCGGGCCCGGGGATTTGTTCTTTTTCAGTTTGGCAATTGCAGTCTTTACCTCTGTTAGTGTAATCTCTTTATTTAATATTTCTTTTTCCTCCTCTCCAATCTGTGGCATTCCCTCCTCCAATAAATATTGTTTTACTTTCTCTTTGGATATATCCTCTTCCTTATATAAAGACGCATAAAAATTGTATGCTATCTCCAATTTTTTTTCTTCCTTAGTTGTGGTATGACCTTCGGTGTCTTCAAGTTGAAAAATGATTCCTTTCTCTTTCTCCTTTTTAATTCTGTAAGATAACCACCTTCCTGGCTTGTTGGCATTCTCGAAGTAATATTGTTTTGTTCTCTTAATGTTAAATGCAAGTTTTTCTTGATCCATTATATTTAATTTATGACGAATATTCATCCAATTTGCTTTTATTACTTCATTGTCAGGGTTTTTTTGGGCCTCTTTCTCTGCCTTTGCCAGTTCTTCTAGTAATATTCTTAGAGATTCTCTCCTCTCTTTATTTCTGAACGCTCCATAAGATATCATTAGGCCTCTTAAATAGGCCTTCATCGTATCCCAGATTATCCCCGGGTTCGTTGGTTCTTTTTCATTTTCTTCAAAAAAGATTTCTAATTCCCTCTTGACTTTGTCGATATTTTTTTTGTCTCGTAAAAATTGTGTGTTCATTCTCCACCTTGTGTTTTTTCTCTTATATGTACTCTTCCATCTAATTTCCAGTGGATTATGATCTGCCCAGGTGTTAGGTAGAATTTCCACTGACTCAATGTCCATACCCAAGTTCCTGCTTGCCCACATCATGTCTATTCTGGACCATGATTTGTTGGGATTAGAGTAGAAGGTATACTGTCTCTTGTTGGGGTGTAGTGTTCGCCAAATATCCACGAGATTTAATTCATCGACTAAGTCGAAAAAGGTTTTTGGTAGGTTTTTCCTCATTTTCTTTTGACCTCTGGGTCTTTTGTGATCTTTATACGCATCGACCACTCCATTAAAATCTCCAATGATGCAAACATTATTATTGTCCAATCCTCTTATTATATCTCTTGTTTTACTATAAAACTCTTTCAAATTTTTATTTGGGGCATAGATCGCTACTATTAAAATTGTTGTATTGCCTCTCTCGGTTTCGACAATTAGTAATCTCCCTTTGGGGTCTGCATACTTCAATTTCGTCTTCATCTCCTTTCTAATATATAGTACCACCCCTCTCTTTTTCTTCGTAGCTAAAGAAGTATACAGATTTCCCAGTTTTTTATTATCCAAATATTTTATGTGTTCTTGTTTAATATGTACCTCCTGGAGGCATACAATATCAGCATTTTGTATAACTAATTTGTTAAAGAAAATTTTTCTTTTTTTATGATCGTTAAGTCCGTTTACATTAATTGATATAATTTTCCAGTCGTCCATTCTTTTTACTTTCTGTTGATTTACTTAAATTTGATGTTAGTATTAGCTCGAACTGCTCTTTGGGGCCTTTGTTTCTTTCCTGCTTCTCTTCTTTCTTTCTCTTCCTTTTCTTTTTCGCCTAAACTCTCTTTCCCCGTCAAAGCCTCTTCTTGGGAGCTTTTCTGGGTGAGTTCTTCTTCTGTAGTGCCAGCTTCCAGTTCCTCTTTACTACTTTGTTCGTCTTCTGACCCTCTCAGATAGTCAAGGAATTCTTGTGCCTCCACCAAGCTGTTTATTTTAATCCTCCTTCCTTGCCAGGTGATCAGCATCCCCTCCGGCAAGGTCCATCTAAAAAGTATATTCCTTTTATTTAGCTGTGAGGCCAGAAATCTGTAGTCTCTCCTTTGTTCTCTCACCCTCCTCGGCACTTGCTTCAAGACAATCACCTCTTTTTCCTTGTAGTTAATCGGTTCTTCTTTTACCATTTTATAAAAGATATCCCTCACTTTCTTACGTGCGAACCTTATATGCACCTCTCTGGGTAGATTGTTCCGTCTAGCATAGTTAGTTTGTATTCTATACACCTCGTCCAGCTCTTTTATTATGTCATTTGAATCCTGTTGGAGCACCTCCGCTATTATTTCGGCCATTACTTGGCCTAGATTTTCGTCCTTGTCCTCTATCACGTTTTGGAAGCGCAAGTAGAAAGAGGCCTTGTCCATTTCCAATTGTATAATCGCTTCCTCCAGATCCCTATTCTGGGCCATTAATTTTTGATCCACTGTTTCTAGGTCTTTCTCTTGTTGTTCGACTTTAGATTCTATCTTACCTATTCTCTGTTCGTTATTTGAAATGGCTTGTTGTATGTCACCTATTTTCTGGTCAATGCCTTGTATGTCTATTTTGATTTCCTGGTGGTTGTTGGTCATTTTTTCTTGCATTAGAAGCATTGTTTCTTGAATTGTTACTAGTGATGCCTGCATCGCTTGCATTGTTGGGATCACTGATGCCTTCTCCGTTTTTGATAGCCCTTCCATCGATTTCTGAGTTGCAGGAGACGACATTGTAATTGTAGGGCTTGAAACGCTAGGAGTTATTTTCTTTCCTGTTTTCGCCACAGTGGATGCAAAACTTGTCATCTCCCTGAGGACCTTCGCCTGTTCTTTGACTATCCTTTCTATGTTCCTCCACACTGTCATCCACTAGTTACCTTCCCTTGTTTGGTTAACAATACTGAGGAGGAAAGAGTTTTTGAGGCTATTCCCAATTCACCAGACAGGTAGAGATGAGGTTTTGACCTTTCCTCCGCTATGCTACCCACAACTTGGCTTTATTAACTATTCCTTATTTGGAAGCAGCGTTTCTAGTTTAGCTCAATTCTTAATTAGCAATTAATTGGGTTCTCGAATCTTAAAGGCCTTTCAATACCAATACATATGATCGTTAGAATAATACTTAATATCCAGTCATTAAGCACTTAATTAATTGGTGTTATAAATTAAATCACTGTTTTATAAAAAATTTGTCCTAGACTTCCGGTTGGTGATGCGTGGTGTCATGGCGTGGTGAGAGTGCTTTCTCTCTCTCCCACTGCCACCTAACGCACTGTTTTGGAGACCGTTCGAGGCGTGGAAGCTTGGAGGGCTTCGCGGACTATAGTGGGGCTTCGGTGAGTCGAGTGGCGGTGTGCAAACCCACCCGGCGCGACCGATTCCCGCTGTCAAACCAACGGGGCGCGTCTGCCCTTTAATGGCAGACCCGAAGCCACGATAGCCAACAAGAGGGGAAGCAAAGATTCCGGGAAGTGAGACAAGAACATCGGTAACCACCTACCCCAGAGCGCGCTAGACATCGGAGGAGCGAATAAAGCACTGCTGGCTGGATCGGAGCGGAAGGGCTCAAAGAGGGAAAAAGCGGCGATTGAAAGAGAGGAGGAGGAGTGACAGCGTGATCGCAGATAGGCCGGCAAGAAGGCAAGAAGGAAGGAAGGGAGATCGGCAAGCGGACCAGCGGCACTAGCCTTTTTTTTGGATTTAATTTGCTGCACAGATCGAGCTTGGAGGACGTGGGGAAGAGATTCTGCTGATTGAGGAGAGCGACCGGAAATTTAGGACCGGAAGTGCAACCATACTTGATACCAACGAGAAGAACAGCGAAAAGCTAGAGAGGAAAGAAGAAGCACCAGGAAGAGAATTAACAGAACAATTAAACTAACTTTTACAAGGAGTTGAAGATTCTGAAGAAGTAAGAAGTAGAAGGGTGCAGTAATTAACGTACTTTACAACAATAAGCTTTAATAAAGGTGGCACTCGAAGGGACTAAGAGGACTAGAATTTAAATTTATATTAATACATTTTGTTATTATTTTAAAAATAGTCTAAAACCACAATATATATATACTTGTTCCTCTTTTTTTTTTCTTTTTTTTTTTCTTCCTTTTCTCTTTATGCATTTAAAGTATGTATAATATTTATATAAGTATTTTAAGGATTCAAAGTATTTAAAGCATATAGAAGTTTAGGGTATCAGAAGTAGTAATATAAAAAAAAAACCGAATTAATTAATATATATAATATATTAATATATATAAATATTAGCATAGCTATATTAGAACGCACTATTTTTTATTTCTTACTTATTTATCTATTGACTCATTTATATATATACCTATCTAATCATTTACCTATTTACTTATTTATATATCTATTACTTAGTTATTAGCTATTTTTTTTTTCTTCTATGGTTATTGATTGATTATGGTGTCTAAGATTACTAATATTCTTAGAAACACGGTATTTCTTACCTCTCCAGTTGTTCCCGCAATTCTTGGTTCTCCCCGAGGAGCTCCTGGTTCTCTTCAGCTTCCTTCAGAACCCTGCAGTGGAGATGGAGGTTTTGTTGCTCCAACATCTGGATTCTGTAAAATAGGAAGACAAGAGGGAAATGAGCCCCCTCAGGTCTTCCCTTGAATCATCAAACCCTTTTAAAATGAAAACTAACTAAAATGCCTGGCACTTCCTTTGTTTTACCCAGCCTTACTTTTTAATTACTTGAGTTTTTCCATTTCTGTTACCACAGCTACAGAGCCAAGTTCTTCTCACAGGAACCAAAGCAGGAAGGATTTCAATGATTTATTAGGCACTTCAGAAATGCTCAGGAAAACTGACAAATCGGTAGACCCTGTCTACAACTCCACCATATTCTGAAGGGATTTGATTCGCTTCTTCAGGCTTCACAACATTATTTAAGTGCAAATGAATGAATTTTTACTTTCAGTATTTAGCATTACATAATCTATAAGTACCACAAAGGAATCTTCAGATCTTAAAACCTTTTCCCCCCTTTTTTGGCTTTCATACCAGAAAATTCAAAACAATTTCCAAACTTTCTAATGGGGACAGAAGGGGGAGAAGACTGAACTGGTGAGAGCCGAGGGGGAGCCGAGAACTGAGGTCAGTGAGCAGCAGAGGAGGAGATCAAAGCAGGGACCTCCTAAATTCAGAGGATTTGGCCAGGAAAAGTCCCAGGCAAGAGATTCATGATGTCTCCTACCCATCCAGGCAACGTAATTCAACGCAGAACGTTGTGTAATGTGTGTCCAGGGTAGGGAGCTAAGGAGAATTGAAGAGGAAATCCTGGAAGAGAAAGTCAGAGTTTCTCACCTCCGCAGTTTCTCCTCCACCTCCCTGCAGAGTTCTTTGTTCTTCTCCGAAAGCTGGGCGTTTTTACTCAGGAGCTCCTCATTCAGGGAGAACGACTTCTGCTTTCGGTTGCTGTAAATAGGAAAACCAGAGAGAAATTAGACCCTTAAGTTTTTTACTTGACTCATCAAACATTTTCTTCCATTGAAAAATATTAAAAATACCTTTATGTTTGTGTCGATGTATAAATTCAGTGTTGCTATTTCTACCAACAATCCTTTCACCATTTATTGGGTCTTTTAGAAAGGCTCCGTAAAAATGGCCAATGGGTACAGTTTGAGGGACTTTAGATACACCTCCAGGGTAGTCTTAAGGGATTTTATTAGTGACTTAAATATTAAGGTTTAATGTGTTGATAAGAGTTGTTTATAAGAATTGTATTACTTAAGTTTTTACTTCAGTATTTAGCAAAGAAAGTCTACACACCCCTATTAAAAGGCCAGGTTTTGGAAATGTAAAATAAAAAAATCAGACCAAGATAAATCACTTCAGAGTACTTCCTCCTTTTACATAACATATAAGATGTACAATTCAAGTCAAAAAACAAACTGAAGTTGTGAGAGAAAACTTCTCTCATGGTTTGCTGTGCCTATTGATTGGCTTTGATTGGTTTCTGGTTTGAATGTTTGAATGAGCCAATCAGAGCGCAGCTGTTGACTCTGAGTTTCCCGGGCTTTGTAACTGACACTCACTCGGTCTATAAGGAGCTGCTCTGGCTGCTGAGAGCACACGTTGCACATTGCACATTGCTTTCTTACTACTCTCCCGGGTCCCACACAAGAGCTGCAGTCACTTAGCCTCCTTCTCAGGAAGGAAGATCCTGGGCTCCAACCGCATGGAGCAACTGCAAAGAGAGCTGAATGGACATGGCTGAAAGGGAGATGGCTGCTGATGTTCTTTGTAGATTTTGTTTTCTTTGCTTTTATTAAACTAGTTTGTTTTAAACTCTTCTGGCTCGCCTGTTTGGTGCATTTGTAAGCGGATAAGTCTGCGGTCTATAAAACCTCCACAACAGAAATCTTTGAAGGGAAAAAACTGATGTTAAATAGTAGTCGTTAAATATGTGAAAAATCCATTAAGGGGACTCTGCTCAAGCCCCCATGGAGTTCAGCTGTTGAGTAGGGGGTTTCTGACATTTCTTCAGTTGCCTCTTACAGCAGCAGCCTTGGTCTCCACATCTTCTAAGCCACCAAAGTCACCAGGCTCACAGGGAAGCATTGGGGGGGGGGCAGCATCCTGTTCTGGGGCTGCTTTTCTTCAGCTGGAACTGGGGCTCCAGCCAAGGAGAGGGAATTATGAACAGTTCCAAGTCTCAGTCAATTTTGGCACAAAACCTTCCGGCTTCTGCTAAAATGCTGAAGATGAAGAGGAATTTCCCCTTTCGATGCCACAGGGACCCAAACCAGGCCTCCAAGTCAACACAACAATGGCTTCCCTACAAGGAGATTGAAGTTTCGGAATTGCCCTGGCAGAGCCCTGGACCCGAATCCAAGTGGAAACCTAGGGAGGGGACCGGAAGAGGGCTGGGCACAGGAGAATCTGACAATTTTGGAGCCCTTTTGCAAGGAAGAGTGGGCAAAGATTTCCAAGGCAAGATGTGCCATGCTGTTGTGGAGATGGGAATTAAAGAAACATCCCGTTTAGGGCAGACAGAATCAGCTTTATTATTTATTGCAATAAAGGATCAAACCTTGGTATCGCTATCAAGTGTTTGAACGCCATATGATTTTCAACTCAGAACATTTATACAGTTTCAAACAAAGGATTCTGTGAAGTCAGCAATTCATATGGTCCTATACATTTGTCTTTTTTAATTGACATTTCCTAATTACTGAGTTTGCAGAACAGTTATAATAATTCTTCTAAAAAGTTACTGAAGCATATTTTTCAAATTATTTCTTGTTGAAACAACAATATGGACATCTCTGTTACTCTGACCTTCAAAGTGTAAATCACCTAGACTGTTCTTATCTGTGACAACTGAGAGGCCTTGAAGTAAGAGTCCTACTAGAAAGGAATGTGCCTGCCTATGTGCTGGATATAATTGCTAGCAATTTCTCTCTTACAATATTAAGAGCAAAGAGGGCCCTTCAGTGACCATCTAGTTGGACCCGTGTTTACTTTATTTATTATTTTATTTGTTACCTTTCCCACCTTACTCCCCCCTCTGGGAGTTTGTCTATGCATAAACTCCCACAACTTACTTATAAGTATAACTACTGAGTATAAAAAGTTCCAATAAACAACTCTATGATATAAAAATGCTAACAAAATACAAGAATTAAAGGCATATAAAAGATTATATATGATTGTTTCCATTCTTCTAAGTCTTAGGAAGATTCTTTCCATCTTTCCACTGGTCCCATTTCCACATATGGATCTGCATCAGAATCTGTAGGTTTTTCCATAGGGTAGGGACCAAGTTGATTAAGAAATTGTTCTGTCAGAGCTAGTTCCCTCTCAGCTTGAATTTCCTTTACTGCTTTTATGGATAATTGTCTGAGGAGTGTATTACACATGGAATGAATGCTAAGCCAGCGATGGCACATATGAACAAAAATATCATTTGCTTAATCCAGCCGGATCCAGGCACCCAAGAAAACCACATGTCAGAAGCTTGTAACCTCTGACCTATCTTGGAAGCCCTATCCTGCAATTCCCGAGCACCTTCTCTGACCACATCTGATTTGTTCATGTAGAAACAACAATCTTCACCTAAAAATATACACGTTCCTCCTTTTTCTGCTGTCAGGAGGTCTAAGGCACGTCGGTTTTGTAACACCACTGCCGCCAAGGAATCTATCTGATTTTGGACCTCGATCAAAGTGCCAGCGATTCAATTCAAACTTCCTTGTAGCTCTTCTGAGATTTGTCTAAATTGGATTACTGAGTGTGTAAGTCCTGCTATACCTGTCCCAACAGCTGTACCCATGCCTATAAGCACAAACAGTGGGATGAGTATAGGGACCCTCTTCTGGACATGTCCCAAAAGGGGAACAGGAATAGCATGCTCTGCACTGACCACACCTACTTTAGGAAAAAGGTGGGCCAGTGTACAAGTTCCAGTCCAGTTTGTTGGTATGCACAAATATGCATTAGTTCCACACAGAAAAAACACTCCTTTTTCTTCCATGCATATTCCGATGTTCATGGAAAAGGCATGGATTCTTCGGTTGTTTTCATTAGTCCAAACACCTAGAGTACCTGCTACAAACATCCCTGCTAAAGGTTGTAATGGGACTTCTAGTGAAGGGTCCTTCTGCTTATCTCTGAGAATTGGACCTTCAAAAACATATCGAGAGGTAGTATTTCCAGGTGGAAAAAGGATACATAAACCTGATTTGGACTGTAAGTTGAACCAAAGGGGAAATCTTGGAGGTCAAAATGGTCTTGGACAGCTTTCAAAGGACAGATTCCCTCCACCCCACTTTTCCTTTCTAAAGTTCAGTTCAGGTGGAGCTGTGAAAGTAACCTTTTGTTGAAATTTGCGGTAAGCAGAGGGAAAAATTCCCTTTGTTAATTTTATGTCCACCAAGTTTATTTTAGGGCCAAAATATATTACTGACTGACATTGTTCGTCTGTCAGGGATCCTACAGGCCTTCCACGTTTCTGATGTCTCTTTACACACAAAGAAGGTGTTCCTATGAGGTCTACACCTGTAGCAATTGGGCCTGTGATAGGAAGACAACTTTTTCCCAATCGTTTGAATGCTTCATAAAAATCTCCTTGTATTGGTGAGACAGGTACTTTACTATCCTTTTCGAGGAGAATTGTAGCCTTTGTTCTGACCCAGAGTTGTGATTTTACAGGAATAGCATGATAAGATGTAGGGTCAGCAGATAGACATAACCAGCATTTCTCACCTAGGGTAGGGTTATACTGATTAACAAGATCTTGACTTAATTCCAGAATCTGTGATATATAGTCTCCTCTATGTAATTGTTGCAGAGGCCCATTTTCCTTATCTACTCCCCCCTCAGCTGGGAATGTCAAGATAGGAACCTTAGGTGGTGGAGTTGACTTAGGTCTAAGGTAACGACCCCGTGCATATACAATGCGTTTTTGGCGGGAGTGAACTTGACCTAAGGTGTGGCCATCTAGGGAATCAATGTTCCCTACATGGTTACTTGAGAATGCAAGAGCGAATAATGTCCAAAGCCATAAGCAAAACATAATCACTGTGGTGTGTAGCTCACAACTTCAGGGAGAGGGTTAGTGGTGCGTGTGGTTTGGGATATAGCAGTAGCAAGAAAAATCCTAGGGCTACCACAAAAACGTTCCTTATATATGTAAAACAAAATTACTAGCAAGATTAGAAAAACAAATACCCACAAAACGTACTCCCAAACTTCTAATGACATTAACATGTGTAAGAAAGAGTTATATTAGAGCTAAGAAAATGTATATGTGCACTGTGAAGGTCGTTTCCGCCTGATGAATCTTCCGCCGTGCATAGAGAATCAGCTTCCGGAGTGATTCAGCAGGGCTGGCGATTCACCACCGTGCGTAGAGAGCCTGTTGCTGGTAGGGTTCAGCAGGGCGTGTTCTTCTTCTTAAATCTCAGCACTAGGGGTTTCTCTGTCTGTATCACCTCGTACGTCACTGGATCAGCCTGGTTCGCCGGTTTCAGCCTCGTCTAATGGATCCAGGATTTGCCTTCTAGCGTTTTAACTGCAAGAGGTGAACACATCACAACAGTATACGGTCCTTTCCATCTAGGCTTTAAAGGTTCATCTTTCCAATGTTTCACCCATACTCTATCACCTGGCTTGTAATCATGACCTGCTGTTGTAATAGGGGGTGGTCTGCACTCCTGCATATAATGCCTTAATTGGTTAACATGATTGTTATGTTGTTGTAACTGCAAAAGTAATTTCTTGGCTTCCACTCCCCCTTTCTGAGCTAAGTCAGGCCAACCTTGAAAATGGTGTTTGAACAAAGCCGGGGGTCTTCCATATAAAAGTTCAAAAGGAGACAACTGGTATTTGGTTCGTGGGGTAGTTCTAAAAATGTACAAAGCCACAGGAAAGACTTGAAGCCATGGCAAATGTGTTTCTAGACACAACTTGGTAATGATTGCTTTCAATGAGCGATGAGCTCTCTCAATTTTCGCAGCCAATTGAGGACGAAAAGAACAATGATATCTCCACTTTACACCTGCTGTTTCAGCTAAGTGGCGATTTATACGTTGTACAAATTCAGGGCCATTATCAGAACTGATGTGGGATGGGCAGCCAAATCTTGGAATTATTTCCTTTAAAAGAAAGCGTGCAACTTGTATAGCTAACTTGTTTCGAGTAGGGAAGGCTTCCAGCCAACCAGAATACGTGTCAATAAAAGTGAGCAAAGTTTTATAACCATTGCATCTGGGCATATCAGTGAAATCCACTACTAAATAGTCCATTGGCAAGTAAGAGATGGGCTGTTGTCCTTCAGGTAAACGTGGTCCTTGCCTGGCATTTACTTGAGCACAAGTGGAACACTGAGAAGTGACCTTGGCCACCAGGCTCTGCAAATTAGGAATGTAAAAAGCAGCCTGTAATTGCTGGGCCAAAGTTGTTTTGCCGATGTGTGATGTTTGATGTGCTTCCATTACTAGGGGCCAAGCGAGGGAAACTGGTACCACTGGGCGATTGTCTGGAAGTGTGTACCATCCCCTCACAAAAGTGGCTTTGAGATCCCCGACAGCTTTTTCCCTTTCCACAGGTGTATAGGTTGGATGGGATTTCTCAATGTATGATTCAATTTCATGTGCCAAATAGAGATGAGAATTCGTTTTGTCTATAGGCTGATGTGCTGCAAGTTTAGCTTCTTTATCAGCAAATCGATTGCCTTGGGCAATGAGGGTGTCTGTTTTCTGATGACCTGGGCAATGGATGACAGCTAAAGACTTGGGAAACTGTGCAGCTTGAATCAACCTTTCGATTAAAGAGGCATGTTGTATTAATTTGCCTGAAGAATCAGTGAAGCCCCTTTCCTTATAAATAGCAGCATGTACTTGAATAGTCAAAAAGGCATATTTACTGTCAGTGTAGACGTTAAGAGTTTTGCCTGAGGCTAATTCCAATGCACGGATAAGAGCCCATAATTCTGCTGCCTGTGCGCTGGTGCCCACGGGAAGGGACGAACTTTCAATGACTCCCTCTGCACTAACAATTGCATAGCCCGCATATCTAGTCCCTTGTTCTACAAAGCTGGATCCGTCCGTGAACCAAGTAAGCTGGGCATGTAAAAGAGGGGTGTCAGTTAAGTCCGGTCTGCAGGAATATTGATGATCTAAAACATATAAACAGTCATGGAGTGGGAGAGATGCATCTGGTATTGGCATGAGGGTAGCTGGGTTAATGGTCGCACATTGATGAAGAGTAATTTGAGGATTGTCTAGCAAGAGTGCTTGGTATGTATGCAGCCGTTGGTTACTCAACCACAAATGTCCTTTATTTTCCAAAATAGTTTGCAAAGCATGTGATGTATAAACTGCTACATCTGAAGTAAAAGTCAGTTTGTTTGTATCTTTCACAAGTTCTGAGACAGCAGCCAGCATTTTAAGACAGTGCGGCCATCCCTGGGCCGGGGCGTCAAGTTGTTTAGATAAGTAAGCTACAGGCCGTTGCCATGATCCCTGCTGTTGTGTCAACACCCCTAAAGCCACATTATGACGGACGTCTACATAGAGACGAAAGGGCTTAGTGAGATCTGGCAATCCGAGAGCAGGGCAGGATGTGAGAAGTGTCTTTAATTGTTCAAAGGGATTTACTTGCTCCTTGCCCCATTCAAAAGGATCGTTTTCAGCGCCTCGAGTCGATGAATACAAAGGCTTGGCCAGGAGAGCAAAATTAGGGACCCATAAACGGCAAAAGCCCATGACTCCCAAAATGCCTCTCAGTTCCTTTCGAGTTTTAGGTGGGGGCAGCTGTAAAATTGCCTGTTTTCTAGGTAAGCCCAAGTTTCTTTGGCCTTGAGACAAATTATATCCCAAATATGTAACTTCCTTTTTAACTAATTGTGCTTTTTTTCTGGATGCCCTGTAACCACAGTCTCTCAGTAATTCCAGAAGCATTTGGGTATTTTTGAAACAATTCTCCTGTGTGGTTCCTGTCACTAAGACATCATCTACATATTGAAGGAGACATTCACCTTCCTGAACTGGGTGAAAGTGTTGTAAGTCCAAAGCAAGTGCTTGACCAAAAAGAGTTGGAGAATTTTTAAAACCTTGAGGCATCCTAGTCCATGTATATTGAGAATGGCGACGTGAGTTAGGGTCTTTCCACTCAAAAGCGAATAGGTCTTGGCTATCAGGATGTAAGGGGATTGTGAAAAAAGCATCCTTCAAGTCTATGACTGAAAACCATGTTGCTGAAGGAGGGATAGTTCCAAGCAAAATATATGGATTAGACATAATTGCATGAAGCGTTACAGTCCGGTTATTGATTGGTCTAAGATCCTGTGCAGGCCTAAACCCGCCATCTGGTTTTTTTATGGGTAATATTGCAGTATTCCATGGGGATTTAGTTTCCCTTAATATGCCTGCAGCTAAGAATTTGTCGATTAAGACCTGGATGGCTGTAGCCGCATCCTGTGGAATGTGATACTGGGGTACTCTAATAGGCTGGGATCCTGGTTTCAGCTTGACTTCAACTGGAGATGCAAATATAGCAAGCCCAGGGGGATTGTCTTCTGCCCACAAGGTAGGAACATTGAATTTCTCCCAATTGCTTTCAATGAGTGTGTCTTGCATTAGCATTAATCGCCATGTTTCTTCCACTGGGTGTGTTACTGTTAAGTACTGTCCATTATCATTGAAAGAAATAGTGGCTTGTAGTTTAGAAAGCAAATCTCTGCCTATCAGTGGAACTGGGCAATTAGGCATGTACAAAAATTGATGCTCTACTAAGCCGTTTCCAACTTTGCATTTAACTGGTTTCAGGAGACTGTGTGTGACTGCATTGCCAGAAACGCCTTGGACTCTAATCTTCTTAGCTGACAAAGGAGCCGCTTGTGTGTTAATTACTGATCGACTGGCTCCAGTATCAACCAGCATGCGTACGTGATGTTTTCCCACCCATAAATCCATCAAGGGCTCCGGGGGGCAGGGTGAAGCCGCGGAGCTGAGGCAGCTTCAATCGTCCCAGTCCATTTCAGCTAAGCCGATAACTTCTGGATGCTGGGTTGACTGGCTGGGTGGAATAAATTGCCTATCATTTCCACTTCTTCCTCTGAAAACTCCTCTCATATTCCCTCTCACAGACCCTCCGTTAAAACCTCCTCTATGACTTCCTCTCACCATCTGAGATCCACGCCCGTAGGATACTTCTCTGGGTTCCATTCTTCTACGGGGACATTCTTTCTTCCAATGACCAGCTTCCCCACAAAATGCGCACTGATTTGGTCCTAAAACGACCCCACCAAGTGCCAAGGCCAACATCTCCATCTGCTTCTGTCCTTAGCAACTTGCTTTTTCTCTTCCTCTCTCTCTCTGTTCAAGTAAACCTTCTTAGCAACCTCTAACAATTCAGAAGTATTCTTGCCAAGAGCGCCCTCTAGTTTCTGAAGTTTGCGTCTAATGTCAGGAGCGCTCTGGCTTATAAATCTTTCATTTAACATAAATCTGTTTGCAGGATCCTCTACATCTATGCCTGTGTGAATCTTATAAGATTCAACCAAACGAGTTAAAAATGCTTCAGGGGATTCATCTTTCTCCTGCAAAACAGTAGCGGTCTTTGCATAATTAACAGGACCCTTTGCAGCCTCTCTCAAACTTTCTACACATAAGAGGCGGTAGTTATTTAGCAGCGTTTGATGTGGAGGGTGATTTGCATTCCAAGCGGGGTCTGCTTCTGCTGCAGCAGCAATTTTATCTGCTGCTTGATTCGCATCAGGAAACATGCGGATTAGTAATTTTCCTTTAGCAATTTTGAATTTCTCTCTATCTTCCATAGAAAGCAATGTATTTAACAGCAATTGGATATCTCCCCACGTGGGTCGGTGAGTTTGCATAATAGTGTTGAAGAGATCCACAAAATCAAGGGTTTTTTTGCTAAACGGACCATACTGCTGTTTCTAGTTCAGAAGATCCGTAGTTGTGAAGGGCTGATACATCATTAATGACCTAATGATGGGCTGGCCCTGTGGATCCTGTCCATGATCCAACATCTCCCTTAAAGGGGCCACAGTTTATATCTTTTTAAGGCTTGTCTGAGATCTGGTCCGGGAACTAATAGGTTTTTCTTCCTCCTGCTCTCCGTCACTCTTAACTTCTCTTTTGACTTGTAAATTAGGTTTCTGAGGTGGAATGTTTCTCTGTGTTGCAGGCAGTGCTGGATAAAGGTTTTAGCTTGGGGCTGCAGGAGGGGGGGCATAGGGAGGAGGGCGGTTTATCTCTTCCTACTCTTCCTGGCTAAATATATTAGTTTTAACTCCTTGTTTAGTATTTTTATTCTGTTCTGTCATCACACACACACGCACACATTCCAACTGATACTTTTAAAGCCATTTGGGGTTTGCCATCTGAATGAGCTGCCATTGATCTATATATGGGAATTGTTCCCATAGCCCGTCCTGGGTAACGATCTTGTGCACCTTTGAAATTATTATTGGGTCTAGAGAGCCCCCTGCTGGCCATCTCATGCCTAAAGCTGTCCAGACATTGAGACAAAAATGTTTTAATTTGTCTGGATCGCATGGAGGACCTCCATAAGATTCAGTAAAAACGGTTTGAAAGTGGGATAGCATGCATTGTAATGGTGTCCGCTGGACACTGTTTTTCCCACCCATTCCTAAAACACTACCAACGACCTGGGGTGCTGGACACTCAACAGTCACCGTCAGGAACTGCGTTGGTTTAATCACCCTTCACAGCCTAAATCTAGAGGGTTGAAAAACGCCGTTTTCCCCTCTCAGATTGATCAGATCCCCCTCTGTCTCAAAAATAGACAGTTTCTATCTTTCCCCCGTTTAAATGATTACTTGCCTGTCAGGCGTTGTTTTCCTCAGCCGTCTGCGGAGTTACTGGGTCTTGTCTGCCCTCTTGTGGGTCCTTGGCTGAAGCTGCTTCGCCAGCGAGCATACGGCCGTCTCCCAACGAAGGATTCTGGAGACTTCAAAGGAGTCTTGTGCCGGCTTTTTTCTATCTTCGATGTGAAAAAGCCGGTCCCGCTGGGGCAGTTCGCCTAGGAAGAAAAAAAATCTCTGCTTCTCAAAGTCCCTTCTGCCGGGTGCCAAAATTGTTGTGGAAATAGGGAATTAAAGAAAATAGGGAATTAAAGAAACATCCCTTTAGGGCAGACAGAAACAGTTTATTTATTTATTGCAATAAAGGATCAAACCTTGGTATCGCTATCAAGAGTTTGAATGACGTATGATTTTTAGCTCTAAGCATTTATACAGTTTCAAACAAAGGATTCTGTGAAGTCAGCAATTCATATGGTCATATACATTTGTCTTTTTTAATTGACATTTCCTAATTACTGAGTTTGCAAAACAGTTATAATAATTCTTCTAAAAAGTTACTGAAGCATATCTTTCAAATTATCTCTTGTTGAAACAACAATATGGACATCTCTGTTACTCTGACCTTCAAAGTGTAAATCACCTAGACTGTCCTTATCTGTGACAACTGAGAGGCCTTGAAGTAGGAGTCCTACTAGAAAGGAATGTGCCTGCCTTCATGCTGGATATAATTGCAAGCATTTTCTCTTTTACAATATTAAGAACAAAGAGGGCCCTTCAGTGATCATCTAGTTGGATCCGCTTTTACTTTATTTATTACTTTATTTGTTACCTTCCCACCTTAAGGCGAAGGCCTGGGAAGGGGTTCCTCTCCTCCCGGAGGGTCTCTGCTGGGTCTCCCTGGAGCCTGAAGGGGCCCAGAGGGGAGGGAGCCAGAGAGAGACAGGGGCCCAGGAGAGGCCCAGGGGAGGGGGGCAGGGGCGGCTGGGGCCGCTTTCCTCTCAGGGAGGCCAGGGGGACCTTTCCCCACACTGGGCGGAGGTGAGTCTCAGCTGAAGAGGAGCCTCGCAGGAGGAAGAGCCTCTCTGGCTTCTCTCCCATGGTCTCCATCCAGGCTCCCACCTTCCTCCCCCCCTGGATCCAGAGGCTTCGGGGCCCCCAAAGAGCTTCCTGGGCCGATCGGCCAGCAGGTCTCCCCTGAGGAGAGAAGCCAGGATGGAGGCTCTGAGGGGGGAAGGGAGGCCTGGCCCTTCCTCCCCCCTCGGCTCCCCCGGCTCTGCCTCTGCCTCTGCCCAGCAACGGAACCAGAAGGAAGAAGGTGGAGGCTTTAGATCCTCTGCTGATGGAGGAGGAAAATAAACATTTATATATATGTTAAAAAAGAGGGGAAAATCCTTCATCCCCTGGTTGCCCCCCAGTGTCCCATATCCCCCTCCTGCCCCCGTGAAATCAGGGAAAAGGGGACAGGGGGGTTGGGCCTCCCCCCCTTGGGGGCCCTTCAGTGGAGGTCATCTGTCCGAGTGTCCACTGCAGGGCCTCCCAGGGTAGGCAGGTGGCTCAACCTCAGCAAAGGCTCTGGACTTCAACTCCCAGAATCCCCTGTCCAGCACTCGGGGTCCTCTTTCCACACTTTAGCTGTCCCTCACGCTGCCTGTAGGGGGCAGCCTACAGTCCTGCCTTTCATTCCCAGCTGGCCCCCACAGGCAGCGAGCAGGACAGCTAAAGCGGCCAAAGACCCCACAGCCTCCTCCATTTTGTGGCCTCTTTTTCCCTGAGGCGATTCTCCCTCCCTCCATTTTGAGGGGAGAAAAAAGCTGAGGGAGATTTTCTCTCCTCTCCAGCCAGGAGTCGGGAAGGTTCCCCAAAGGGGGGGAGGGAGGTTGGGGGGAGGGGAGATGGCATCCCCTCCCGGTTCTTTTGGGGGATCCCCAGAGGATCCCAGGGCTGGAGGGGCCCCCAGATGTCATCCAGCTGGACCCCAGCCCAAGCAGGAGCCCCTCCGCCCACCTGGAGGTTTCCCTCCAGGGCCTCTGAGCTGCCTGTGGGCCCTTTGAGCATGGCCTGTGTGGGTGGGTGGGTGTGGAGGAGGCCTGCAGAGTGGAGGACCAGGGGCCTCGTCCTGGGTCGGCCATGGAGGCCGTGACAACAGGGACTGAGATTCCGAAATAGGCTCCCTCCCTTTCCCTCATTCTGGTGGGGGTGGAAACCTTCCCCTCCCTCCCTCCCTCCCTGTGTGGCTGAGGCTGAGCCCCCATCCGGTTGCTGCCTTTGGGCCCTTTGAGGGCTCCTGTGGCCCCCACAGCCCTCATCTCCCCTCCCCCTGGACTCAGGGCCTCCTGTGGCCTCCCTGGGCCCCCCTCGGATCAGGCAGGGGACGATGGGCCTTTGCAGGCGGGATGGAGGGCTTCTGGATCCGGGGCTCTGGGCAGCACCTGCAGGGCTTGGAGGGAGCCCATTTCCTCCCCCCCCCAAGTTTCCTCCCTTGAAGGCTCTGCTCCCAAGTGGGGCCTGCGAAACCTCAGCCAGGCCTGTCCTTGGAGGCTGCCTGGAGCCCTGGCTGTCTTTGGGAGGCTGAGGCCTTAGAGAAGCTCCAGAGGCCTTTGACGAGGAGAGTCTCTGCTCCCCATGGAAGCCCTCAGAGCCCTCAGAGGAGAGAAAGTTTAGGCCTGGATGGCCTTGAACTAGGCCGCCTCCCTCCCTCCCTCAGCTTAGTTAGTGCAGAAGATCCTCTCCTCCCATAAGGCCCTGCCTGTTCCTGCCCCCTTTGCCTTCCAGCGCCATCTTATCCCCAGGGCTCTCCCCCCCTCCCAACCACAGGCCGTCCCTCCCCTCCCCTCTTGACTTCAGCCCTAAGAATAGGAAACGTCTGGAAGTCTCTCCCTGATCCTCTCCCCTTCCACCCTCCCCTGCCTCCCCTGGACCACCCCCCACCCCACCAGGGGTCCCTAAGGTCCCACAGCCCCCCTCCCCTCCCCCTCCGCCTGTCCCCAATTTTCTTTTATGTACCCTGAGAGCTTCTGCACCAAAGACAAATTCCTTTGTCTCCAATCACACTTGGCCAATTAAAAAAAATAATATTCTATTCCTATTCCTATTTCTTATTCTTATTCTTATTCTTATTCTTATTCTTATTCTTATTCTTATTCTTATTCTTATTCTTATTCTAATCCTATCCTATCCTATCCTATCCTATCCTATCCTATCCTATCCTATCCTATCCTATCCTATCCTATCCTATCCTATCCTATCCTATCCTATCCGTACTCATTTCATGTGTTTATGGCTATGTTTTGCTAATTTATATCCATTTATTTGTGCCATTTTTTTATGTGTCCATGTCTATGTTTAAACTGATACATGTTTCCTTGTACTTGCTGACAAATTAAACAAACAAACAAACAAACAAACAAACAAACAAACAAACAAACAATAAGCGAAGGGGGGTTGGTGGGATGTGTGAATCGGATCAGAGTTTGGCATTCCGGGAAAAGAGGTGGGAGAGTGGAAGAGGGACAGAGAGGCATCTTTAGAGATCGGGGGGGGGGGGGGTTTGGGGAAACTTTCAACCTGTAACTTTCAAGCCTTTTGAATCAGATCTTGCCTTGCTTTTGCTGCTACCATCTCAAACTCAGTAAAAGGACCTCTTCTCTACCTCAATGGAGTCGGGGAGGGGGGGTTCTTTCTCAGGTTTTGAACTGAGGCAGGCCTGACACTTTGATTCCCCTCCTCCCATTTGGAGCCCCAGAGATGGCTTTGGATGCTGGTTTCCAGTATTCCCAATGAGGCCATGGCTCAGGATACTGGGGCTGCTCCCCAGAGCAGAAAGAATTATTCAGCAGAAAGGCTGAAGGGAGCAGAAGGGAGAATGTGGCTGTGACCCTCCCTGGGTTCCCTTCTCTCTCTCTCTCTCTCTCTCTCCTGCCAGGCGTTGGGAGGAAGAATGGAGTCTGCTGCTTTCACGAGGCTTTTTCCAAGTCCTTTGCTCAATGTTGGCTTCGAGAGTTCTAAGAACCAACCAGGATGGCTTCCAAACCAGGATCAGGGTCTTAGAGATATAAATCAGTCCAATTGATTGTGGCACTTCTGATGGCCATAACAAATCATGGTTTCTGCATTATGCAATCACTGGTGGTCTCTTCAGGTGTCTGTTGTTTTCCAAAATGGAGGCAACATGTGGAGAGTTGTTGGCCTGCATCCGTATTTTTCAAACGTTAAGATGAATGGACTTCAACCCCCAGAATTCCCCACCCAACAATGCAGGGACTTCATCATGCTGGCCAGGAGATTCTGGGAATTAAAAATCCATTCATCTTAAAATTCCAAGTTTGAAAAATGCAGCTCTACATTCTTCCCTTCCCTTCTATAAGGAGTTAAAGCCCTGCACCAAGAATTGGCTAACTCACACGTTGCTCAATAAGCCAGACACAATTTTTTCCCTCCCTCTCTCTCCGGGCAACCCCGGATCCCCCTTGGAAGACCCAGCCCTGCATGGCTTCTCCCCCACAGGAGCTTCTCCTGGAAAGACACGGAGCCCAAGGGAAGCTGGAGAAACCCCGGGGGCTGCGTCCCCACAACATCCAACCCTGGACCCATAAACCAGTTTCATCTCTTCCCAGTGTGGGAAGCCCCCCCACTCCTAGAAGAATGAAATATTTTGGGAAATATGAAAAAGGCAGAATATTATCTTTCCCTAAAGGAGAAATGGAGAAAGAGGCTTTTAAAGACAGAAAGCAGACTCGGTCTTCAGAATTCACCCACCACCATTTAGCAGAAGACACAGAGCTCACTACATGGCACAATTTCCTAAGGGCATTTCAGGCATTGCATAACCCCTCCCCCCCCAGCAGCATTTCAGGACCTGCACAAAATCCTGGCATTCGTCCAGCTAGTTGTCCAGCTGGTCCAGAGCCCTGGTGGTTCTGCTTCATCAATCAATGGACCTTCTTCCCAAGGAGCCTCCATTTTATTTCCAGCGTCTTTCTCCGGATTGGAACTGAACCAGATGGATTTTCCCTTCCAACACCAGGAATGGGGGGTGGAGGGTGGGGAGCTGCTCCAGATCCCCTCCTCCTTCCTGGCCATCCTGGGCCTTCTCTATGGGTCTGGGCTTTGCTCCCCCTCCCCAAGTGAAATGGAAAGAATATATGGAGAGAAGTAGCAGTGGAACATGGGATATGGTCTCCCCCATTTCCAGGACTCAGAAGATGGAACCTGGAGGGAGATTTTGCTCTGCTTTCCTTCCCCAACACGAGGCTCCCCAGCTTCCTCCTCCCAAGAGGGGCTCCCCACTCATCCAGGCAGAGTCCTGTCTGGCATCCCTGCAAGAGCCCCCTTGCCTGGCCTGGGCATGGGAAAGGGAGGCAGGGGAACATGGGATATGGGCTTCCTCATTCCCTGGTCTCAGAGAATGGAAGTTTGAAGGGGATTTTGCATAACAGCTTTCCATATCCCTCCCTCCCTCCTTTACAGGGGTGAGTTGCTTCCTTTATTTCTCCATCTCTTTTCACTTGGTTTTCTCTCACTTCTCCCTCTCTCTGTTTGTCTTTGCATGTGGGTTTTTTTTCCCAACTATGCAAAATTCTGATAAGTAATTTTTCACTATTTTTTCTTTTAGTTCTTGGAGTCAGGCCACACTATTACATCAGCCCTTTTGTCATTGAGCAGCAGCTTTCAAAGTAAAGTAAAGTTTGGCTCCAACACACCAAGCAGATCCATGACATGCTCAGGCATTAACTATCCTCCGAGGTTTTCTCTCTAATTGCTATGCCAACAAATGTCACATTTCTTTTTATCTTCAGCCACAGGTGCCGTGTATTCCCTCTGGGGCAAATTTCAAGGCTGTAGATCCCAAAGCTCTCAATTCTAGATGACAGATTTAATTCCACCTCTACTCTACCATTATGAACCACATGGGGATTATTTCCCTCTCACATCCCTCCAGAGAAATGCCCAACAATCTCAGAGTTCAAGAACTCATTGAATTATCCAGGGATCCCTCCTGAGAGGGAGAATTATTATCCTCCGAGTTTCCTTTCTGCTCTTTAGCTGAATCTTCTAGGGGAGACTTTGGGCAGAGACCCAGGGAGTTGTGGGCAGCTTCTCTCTTCTCCCCAAAGGCCCCGAATGGAAAACTTTTCCTGCTGGAGAATTTGGCTTCAGGCAAAAAGTTTCACTGAACAATTTCAGACTCTGGACTTCCCTCCGCACTGAAGATCAGGGCTGCCTGGATCCCTTCCAATCAAAGGGGGCTTCCCTGGGGAAAAGAAGAGCTGAGGGCAATGGGAACCCTCTTTCTGCCACCCAGGATCACCCCCCAAAAGATCCCCCTTTTCCATCTTCCCAAAAGAGAGCTCTGCTTTCTTCCAACAGATGCAAGTTTCTTCTTGAGTCCCTTGTATTGTTCCCCTTCACCGCCCCCCCTGCAAGCCCCTCTTTGGTGTAGAAGGGTTGGGGGTCCTGGGCCTTCCAGATGTGGTGGGGTAACAACTTTCCCCTTCTTCCACTGGGGAATGGGACCTTTGGGGCTCCTCCAGATGTGAAAGGGAGACATCACTTTGCTGGGCTGGGTAGTTATCAATAATTCTACTCTTTGTGATAGTTTGTGTCTGGGAGAGAGGAGGGGGAGGGGAAAAAGAAAGAAACACTAGAACAACCCCAGAACTCCACCCTCCAACAGATATCCTGGACCATAAAACCCATAATTCCCTCTTAATACCAGATTTCTCCCCCCTCCCCCCATGGGATAATCCACTGCTCCTTTCCCATGGGGAGGGGCACCCAGGCCCTTTTAGCAGCGCCCGCCAAGATTCCCTCCTTCCCCCCCCCACTCTGCCAAAGGGGGGACCCAGAAAGGCCCCTTATAGCCCCCCCACAGGCCCCTCAAACCCCCCGTGGCGCCCATCCAAACAGTTCAAGGCAGGGAAAAGGGAGGGGCCAAGTTCCCCTGGCCCCGCCTCCTTGCGGGGGGGCAGAGTTGAGCCGGATTACCTCTCCTTTCCCCCCCCACTCCCAAACTTGAGGGAAGCCTCCGAGCCTCACACGCAGAACGCCTGGGAGAAGTGGCCTTGGCAGCTTCAGAAGACAAACGGAGCATGCGCAAGAGAGCGTTGCCCGCAGTCACTCCCGGATGGAGGAGGAGAATTCCATGTGGGAGGATCTTTTGCAAGGAAGCCGGAACTCCTTTCTGCTCTAGGACTCAACACCTCTCTGGCCTTAACCCTTGCGCTGCGCCTCAGTCAGACCGGCATAGATGCTGTGGCCTATGTATGCAGTCTACAGGCGGTCAGTTGGTATTGGGGCTTTTCTCCTCCACTCCCCCCACCATCCACTCCCCCCACCCATCAGATCTCAACCCCACTTGGATGGTGGCGCGAAGGAGGCAAAGGCGCGTCTCCTGAAAGCGGAGCTGCTGTGGCCGGCGGGGACCACCAGGGGGCTCCCTCCGCAGGCAGCGAAGTCCTGGCAGCCTGCGAGCCTCAGAAGGGAACTGAGCATATGCGTCTGCCTTTTTCCCGTATCTGCTTCTCTTGCTCCCCCACCTGATGGAAAGACATGGGGGTCCCCTCACCCCCACCCTTTGCACCCAGACACCCACCCAGCCCCCCCTCCAGGGCCAAGAGGCTGCAAGGAGGCCTGGCAGGGAGGGAGGGGCTTGGAGGAGCATCCCCAGGAAGGGGGTCCCACTAGATGGAAGGCTGCAGTGGGGGGGGGTCTTGCAAGGAGGAGGGTTTCCTATCTCCTCCCAGCCACAATCGCAGCCAACACAGGAATTTCTCTCCTTTTAGGCTTCTTTTCCTCTCCATGCCAGGAAAGTTTGGATGCTCTCTGGGAGCCCCAGGTAGGAATCCCACCCTTCGGGGGTCTCCCCAGCATTACCAAGCAAAGGGCGGGTGGCCACTGTACCCCCCCACTCCCCGGATAATCCAGGATTTCCCTGCAGGAAAGGAGCTGCTGGCAGTGTTGCTGGGGGTTCCATTCAGGGGGCTGGGAGGGGGGCATTTTGGGACCCCTCCTGGGAGGGAGAGAGAGAGACAAGCCTTCCCCTCCCTCTGTCTGTGTGTGTCTGTGTGTCTGTCTGGGGCACTTATGGATCTCCAACAGAAAGTTGGGTGGGTCAATCCAAGACTCGGGTGGGGGGAGGTTGGGGAGGGAGTGAGATCTAAGCCCCCCCCCACTATTACATCTGTCAATCAGTCTGCTTGCCTGGCCCCTTATGGCCCCTCAGCTGGACTGTGAGACTAATCCCGTCCAAGACTCAGCCTGGCTGGATCCCCCTCCCCTCCGCAGGTGGGAGGCCAAAAGGGAGGGAGAAGGTTGAGAAGGGGCGTTTCTGCCCAACTCCAAGGAAGGGAGCCCTGGGCAGACTCCCTCCATCCACTTAGGGGACCCACTTGGGACCCCAGAGAGGGATGCTTGCCTGGTCCTGAAGAGCCAGCCTGGAGGGACCAAAGATCCCAGGCACTTTGGATGCCCTTCTCAACCAGAGACCCTGGAAGAACTGCTGGTGCTGGCCCAAAGGGACGGAGGCAGATTCTGTGCCCGGAGCAGGTGGGCAGAGGCCCCAGAATGTGCTGCTGGCTGCCCTGAACCCTTTCAGATCAAGAGAAATGAGAAAAATCCCCCTTTGCAAAGCCAAAGGAGAAAACAGCCTAGCCAGGAGTGTGTTGGGGGGAATGCTGGTTATTTGTGGGGAAGAGGAGCAGCTGCATCCCATCGGATTGCACCCCCCAAAATACTCTTTACTCTGGAGGTGATCAGTGGGATCGGTTGGAGAGAGGAAAGGATCTCGTGTGACAAGGGAAACTTCTCCCTGTCTGGAGGGGATAAAGAGCTCCTGGAAAAGGCCGAGGGAATTCCTGGTCTCCAGAAACCACTTTCCTCTTGGCAGGTCCAGGAGGTTCCATGTCAGCCCCATGGAAAAGGGGATTTGCAGGGCAGCAGAGGTGGGGAAGGTCCTGGGCCTCAGGGAAAATTCTGGCCAAGCCTCAGGACAAACAACCCGTAGGAAGGAACCACACAAGTTTTGGTCTACAACACCCCCACTTCAAGAGTTGTGTTACCCGGAGGGGCCCTGGGAAAATGATGGCTGCCTCCACCATCCTTTGTGGCTGAAGCAGAAAGACCCAGAAGATCAGATGGGGCACCTGGGGGTCCCGGAACAGCTACGGCCATCCTGTCCCTGGAGACCAGAGCTGGATTTGGGATGGGGGAGGGGAGACCTTTCCCCAGCAGAAGGCTTCTTCCTCAGCCCGGAAGAGGAGGAGGAGCCGCAGGGGGAGGATTCCCAACAGGGGAGAAGAGCTGATCCGTTTTCCTGCATCTTCCATGCCTCCCTGCTGGCCTTTTCTGGGACGGAGGCCGGAAAGAAAAAATCTCTCTTCCCCTTTGCTTTGTCTGGATCGTTTCCCTTCTCCCGGCTGGCTCAGAGCTGGCAAAATGGGAGCATAGAGTTCGAATTCAGCCCTTCTTGGCTGCTGCCCTTGACTCCCCATTTTCTTGGCTTCCAGGTGAAGAGGCTGTCAGGGAGGGGACCCCTCCCAGGCAAGAGGGAACCTGCACACACACACCCCAACAGCCACACTGTGTGTCTGTGTGTGTGTGTGGGGGGGGGCTCATCCCAGGTGAAGAAGGGCTCCGTCTGAAGGCAGCCAAATCCCAGGAGTTCAGACTTTCCCCCATTCATCCCCCTCTGTCACAGTCGCACTCTGGCCCTTTGTGTGGAATTGTGTGTCTTTGTGTCGAATGTCGCTTCAGCATTCACTAAAAGAACCATTGAAAGTTGGGGTCCTTTTGTTCTTTGTCCAGCGTTGTTTCAGCAGAGACACAACTGTCCTCGCAGCTGCCTTCTGCCTCAGTCGGAGTCCCTGGATGCTCTCCAAGGGCAGCCCCACAGAGAGAGCTCTGCAGTAGTCCATCCTGGGGGCGAGCAGGGCGTGAGTGGCCGTGAAGGGAGCCAGGTGGCCCAGGAAAGGGAGCAACTGGGGCATAACCCCAAACTCTGCCATGGCCCCTCCTAACTACGGCTGCCCCCTGATCCTCAGGCAGGAGTTGTGGCTCCAGAAGGACCCCCAGATCAGGCCCTGGGGGGGTCTGGGCTGATGCCCCCTCATCCATCCTCAGAGATGATAAATCCCAGAACCAAAAGGAGAAAACAAATTAACCCCCCCTCTTCACTCCTGCCAGGTACAGCTGAAGGTTTTGTCCCCCATCCAAAGCGCTGGGACCTTCAGGCACCTGGAGAAGGACCCTGGTCTCTCTTCCTGGGACCCCTTTGTCTTCCCAAAGAGAGGAAAGGAAAGTTGTGGGTGCTCCAAGAAGCAAAGTCTCCCCTTGTGGAGGGGCAGAAACAAGGATGAGGAGGGGGCTTTATAGAAGCAGGAGGGGCTCCTGGAGGAAAAGCTCCTTCAGGCCGCATTTCACTCCCCTCTGCAGGAGATGGAAAAAAGGTTTATGGTTTCTTAGAGGTGACTTTTTCCTCTTTAGTCCGGTCTTTCCTGCCACTCCCTCATTCTCTGAGTCTAACAGAAGTGGGACCCACTTAGGAATAGAGACAAATCAGTTTCTCTTGTGACCGACAGGAAAGGCTGAGCAAGGAGACCTTAAATTGTCTGGGACGGAGTCAGAAGGAAAACAACCTCAGGGTCCTCCAATTATAAGCAGAGGGAAACAATATATTGGTGGTGGTAAAAGAAGACACACAAAGTAGGTAGACAGATCTTTTCTTGTTGTATTTTAATGGGAGTTTCTTTATTTGTGTCTAGAAGTGGATGAGCCAAATCTTGCAAGGAACTGGACGTAACCCGGGAGGAGAATCCCCTCCATCTCAATAAGGACCTCAAAAGGCCGGAGGAAAAGAAGCCAGAGAGCCAAGAGGAGAAACCATTTCAACCTTTGGTGGATAGAAAGAGTATCAGGAAGAGGAGATCCCTCTCTTCCCATCAAAGGATCCCCTCAGGAGGAAACCAGATCCATGCACAGAGTGTGGAAAGTGTTAAGTTTGGGTCGAGTGAAGAGGCAGGACTCTCAGCTAAGACAACAGCTTGTTTATTTGGTAGACTGGTACAAGAAGAAGTGAATGAGCTGTCCGGCAGCTCCCTCTTTTAAAGGGAGCTGTCTGACAGCTCAGCCACTGAGATCTCTTGAATTTCCCACCTGTAGTGTGAACCAATCAATTTAAACCACCTGTCAGATCCCTAAAAGTGATACTGCCAATCAATTGGGAGAAGGGGGAGACTTGGATTCAATTTACTAGCATTGCCTGTGTCAACAGATATTTTACAACCTATATCCTGGCGCCAAAGAGCCCTGAGATCCTCTTAACGTGGAGGAATGTTTATGATAGCCATGTGGGTTGTTTCACTTTAAAGGATAACGGTGGGAATGCATGTTTGTTCGGGTTCTCAGGGAAACTAGTAAAGAAAACATCTTCACACTTGTGTATTGGCTAAAATCTGCAGTCTGATTTAAAGGGAGGGGTCTCTACTGCTTTAATCCTACTTGTCTTGCCTAAGGGTATTCAGCTCTTGCTTTAACAGGGTTGCTACCACTCTGCTTAATAAAAGGATCCTTTTAAACTATCAAGTTTCAAGAGTCTTTACTTTCTTAAGTTGGAAGGAGAGGCAATCATTACAGATGGAGAAGAGGCTGAAGAAGCCAAGCCAAAGTGTGTGTGTGTGGGGGTGTCAAATAAAGAGCAAAATTCAGAACTTTGGGGGGGATGAGAAAGAGGCAAAAGCTCCCAGAATATTAGAGGGAGGGGGGTTTAAGCCCGTTCCCCAGAAAATCCTGCAATGAAGAGGGTCTCCTCAGCTGGGGGCTTTGGAGGGGCCACAGGGGACCCCCATCTTCCTCAGAGTCACGGAGGGTCCCCTCCAGGGTGTGGCTGTCTGTCTTTTCCCTCAGGGCAACCCCGGATCCCACTCGGAAGACCCAGCCCTGCATGGCTTCTCCCCACAGGAGCCTCTCCTGGAAAGACACGGAGCCCAAGCAAAGCTGGAGAATCCCCAGGGGCTGCGTCCCCCCCAACATTCAACCCTGGGACCTATTAACCAGGAATGCCCCAGATCCCCTCCGCCTCCCTGGCCATCCTGGGCTTTCTCCGTGAGTCTGGGCTTTGCTTTCCCCTGAGTGCCCCATGCATGGAAAGAGGTGGCTGAGCAACATGGGATATGGTCTCATCTGTTTCCAGGACTCAGAAGATGGAACCTGGAGGGATTCAAGCAGATCTGCTTCCCTTTCCCACCATGAGGCTCCCCAGCTTCCTCCTCCCAAGAGGGGCTCCCCACTCAGCTGGGCAGAGTCCTGTCTGGCATCCCTACATGACCCCCCTTGCCTGGCCTGTGCATGGGAAAGGGTGGCAGGGGAACATGGGACATGGGCTTCTGCATTCCCAGGTCTCTGAAGATGGAAGTTGGATTTTGAAGATCAGCTTTCCATCTGCAACACGAGGGTCCTGAGCTCCCCTTCCCTCCCTCCGTCCCCTCCCCACATGGGTGAGAGGCAACCTTGATTTCTCCATCTCTTTTCACTTGGTTTTTTTCTAACGTCCTCCCCCCTTGCTCCCTCTCTCTCTCTCTCTCTGATTTTTTTTAACTCTGCAAAGTTCAAAAAACTAGTTTTTCACTAAAGTTGATTTTGTTCTTAGAGCCTGGCTACACTATTGCATCAGCCCTTTTCTGTGATGCCCTTGAGCATTAGCTTTCAAAATAAAGTAAATTTTGGCTCCAACTCAGCTGGCAGCTATTTCAGATCTGTGACATGCTCTGGCATTATCTGGCCGCCAGAGTTTTGTCTTTCATCACTATTCAAACAAATTCAGATTTATTTGTTATTTCAGCCACAGATGCCATATATTCCCTGCATGGAGCTCCCAAAATTCTCAATTCTAGATAATGGATTTAATTCCATCTCTTCTCCTGTTGTTTTGAATCACTTGGGGATTATTTCCCTTTCATTTCCCTCCAGAGAATTTCCCAACCATCTTTGACTGCAAGAACTAGCTGAATTGTCCAGAGATCCCTCCTGAGAGGGAGAACTGTGATAAAAGTTTCAGCTCTGCTCTTTGGCTGAATCCTCCAGGGGAGACTTTGGGCAGAGAAATATGGAGTTTTGGGACAGGCAGAGTCTGTGCTCTTGAATGTACGTCTCTCTCCTTTCCAGATGAAGCTGAGTGTTTCTCTGTATTGAGAAAAAGCAACTGGTTCATATTCCACCTTGTGAGAGTTTTTTGATTCTTCTAATTCTTCTTTAGAAACAGGAAAAGGATTCATTGATTCACCCCATGAATTATGGACCTCCTGCTTCTGACTCTGATGCTGCTTTTGTCCCATCCAGTCTCTGGGAAGCTGAGAATGAAATGCCCGCTGAATTTGGAGAACCAGGATGGAAAACAACCACAGAGCTACTACAGCCCAGGAGACCATCTAATCAGTATAGTCACCAATGGAAGGAAAAGATTACATACAAAGTTGCTTTTCAACGTGGCTCCTTCTCTTCAGTTTCTTTTCCATGATATGTAAGTCCTTCAGGGTGATGGAGTTGCTGTCCCTCCATTCTAACACTCTCCTTCTTTTCAGTTTTTTTATTTTTCATTTATTCCTATATTGGGGAATATGTCTAATTTCCTGAATGATTTTGATTTCCATGGCTTCTCTCTTTGGTCCGATTTTGTGAAAGAGACTCAAAAAGGGGTCTGAAAAAAAGCTGAAAGGGCTGCAGATTATTTTCCTCCCTCAATTCAATCCTTAATTTATCACTTGAATAATTTTTTTTATTTAAAGTAGCAGTGGAATCAGTTGTAGTTGCCATACCTCAGCCCATTTCCATATTGTGTAACTGATGTTTGCTTTTGGATCAATGTTGGTTTAAGGCTCAATAGGCTTCTGGAAGATTATATATATTATATAAAACAAAAGCATTTGTTTTGGCTGTTGAATATAATAACTTTTTTTTTCAATAGGACTTCTTACGATTTTTCTTATTGCTTACGATACATTTTCAACATTCAACTGGCCAACAAAAATTCCCAGCTCCTGCACAACCTCACACTTGGCTACAACATCCATAACAACTATGTGAGTACTTTCCACACTTCAGATGCCTTGCTGGACATGCTCTCCACTGGAGAAGCCAATGTCCCCAACTACGGCTGTGGAAGGAAGGAGAACCTCCTGGCTCTTCTTGATGGAGCTGAAAGGGCCATCTCCATCCAAATGTCAACATTAGGAGGCACCTACAAAATCCCACAGGTTTGTGTGTGTTTTTCTCCGTCTGGTAAAGTGAGGGGTGGGTGGTGGTGGGGGCTGAGCAATAGATGCAATCATGTCTTCTCCATGGAATTCAAGAGCTGCTTTTCTCCATATTAGCAAAAACCTCAATATTTTACCCCATTATGTTCATGTTGAGATTAATCATAAAAGGCCTGAAATGCAAGCAATACATTCCCTGTAGAAGATATTCTACCAACTATTTAACTGATCAAAAAAGGTTCCATTTTAGGCCCAGTACTCTTCAACATCTTCATCAATGATTTGGATGAGGGAAGAAATCATCAAATTTGAAGACAACACTAAAGTGTAATGGCTTAATGGGTGTTTTAAATTACTTGAACTATTTTAATTTTAATTTTAAATTGGTTTTATTGGGGTTTTAACGCTGGCCAAGTTTATATAATTCTCTTAATTTGGTTTTAAAGGTGTTGATTTGTTTTTGTATTGTTTTAACATGGCTGTACACGGCCCTGAGTCCTTCGGGAGAAGGGCGGTATAGAAATCTAAACAATAAATAAATAAATAAATAAATAAATAAATAAATAAATAAATAAATAAATAAAGTGGCAGAAATAGCCAACAACCCAGATGGATGAAGATCCAGATGGATCTAGATATACTTGAACCCTGGGCCTATCTAACAAAATGAAATTTAATGTAGAGAAAAGTAAGGTTTTATACTTAGGCTAGAAAAACAAAATGTACACTTACAGATGAGGTGAAACCTGGCTCAATAAGTGTAACTGTGAGAGGGATCTTGGAGTCCGAGTGGACAATCACTTAAATATGAGCCAGCAGCAGCTAAAAAAGCTAATTCAGTCCTAGGTTGCATTAACAGAGGGATAAAATCAATACATGAAGTATTGGTACCGTTTTATAATGTCTTGGCAAGACCACACTTGGAATAGTGCATCCAGTTTTAGTCTCCATATTATAAAAAAGATGTAGAGACTCTGGAAAGAGTGTAGAAAAGATGATTAAGGGCCTGGAGACTAAAACATATGAGGAACAGTTGGATTGACTTGGATTGTTTTGTCTTAATAATTATCTGATAATTTATAAAGCAAGTTCAAAAGTTATGGTCTTTGGGAAATGACATCCTAGCCATAGATGGTCAGCCATTAGAGCAAGTAACACCTTTCCTTACCTGGGGTTGTTTTCTCTGAGCCTGAATCTTGGCTCCCTCATCATCCAAGGAGCTCAGTTAGAGAAAGGGCAGGAGTGAAAGTGGTGCTTAAATGAAAACCTCTTAGCTCTCCAGCTTCCTCAGCCCCAGTTATTAAAGTATAGGAGGCCCAGTTTTCCCCCATGTTCTTACATCAATCTGATGTTTGGAGCTCCAGAGAGAAACCACCAGCAGAACCAACCCAATCTCAGCCTCTGAGGAGTATCTTGGGGTGGACAAAAGGACTCCAGCTGCTGCCCTCAGAGCTGATTTGGGAATTTACACAATTTCTGCTTTGCCTAAATTCAGAAAATATGGCTATTATTGGCATAAAATGTAATCTATGGAAACTGACAGACTCTGAAAATTGTGGCTGTTGGAACAGACAAAACTTCAGTTAAAGACCATACTTGGATTACTCAACTGACAAATCTTATTAGGCTTTGACGTCTGCCTGTTTATTGTATAACTGGAGAAAGAAGTTAAAAAAATTCCTTCAATACAGCATATAAGGAAAATTTGTATAAGCTGTATAAGATGTTTTACAGGTGGCAGTTATCCCCATCGAGAATAGCCAGAATGTTCCAGAACAAATCGGAGAAATGTTGGAAATGTCATCAGACCACAGGATCGTATTACCACATGGTGGTCCTGCGTAGAAGCAAAGAGATATTGGACTAAGATACACACGTGGTCGGAAAAAATGACTACGAGACATATTGACTTAAACCTGAGATATTTTTATTAGGGATTCTTCCCAAAATATACAACAAAGAATTGCAGTATTTAATCGTGAATCTGTTAACAGCAGCTAGAATTGTATTTGCAAAACATTGGAAAGAAGAAACGATACCTAAAGATGAAGAAATTATTAGGAAAATGTTAGTCTGTGCCGAAATGAGTAAATTGACATTTGAAATAAGAGAACAGGAGGGAAAAAAATATTATTTGATATGGGATTTATTTTACCAATGGGTAGATAATAAAAAATGGTGATAAGCTAGCAAATGTTGTATTTTTAAGTGATAAATATAAGTGGATTATTTCTTATAAGAATAAATTTTGAATAGCTAGGGATACTTAGAAGAGTGGTTAGGGCACAAAGGATATTAACCGACTGATGTACTGTCTGTATTTGTTTGAAAGAATGATGTTTGAATGTTTTATTTTTGTTTTTGTTTTTTTGTTCTAAAATAAAAATCATTTGGAAAAAAAAATTCCTCCAAAAAGAATCTGGGATATAGAAGCAAAAAAAGATGCAGCAATCCTCGAAAATTATAATAGGCCCTTTATTGGAATAGAATACTCCAGTTGGCATTTGCACGTGTTAATCTAATTGTGATCAATTGTAGGGGTGATGCAGTAATATGATTTACATTTTTATTGTTTTTTAATTTGATTATTATTTTCCATTATTATGATACAATCTTGCTAATATTCTGTCTTTAATATTTTAAAAAATGTCTGTTTAACAAACTATTCTAATACATTCAGGAGAACCAGGTTGGATTTATTAAAATCTAATATTTTGGACTTGATCGGACCCCAAATATCACAGAATTCTTCATTGCTTTTTCAGATCAGTCTTAAAACTGCTTCAGAGGCTATGAGTAATAAAAGGAAATTCCCCTTTTTCCATCGGATGAATCCCAAAGAAGGGATCCAGTACCCAGCAATTGTCCACCTGCTCCTCCATTTCAGATGGACCTTGATTGGCCTCTTTGCTTCAGACACAGAAAATGGAGAGAATTTCATGAGGATTTTTCTTCCTATGCTTATCAGGAGTGGAATTTGTGTAGTTATATCACAACTGTTCTCAACAACTGGATACACAACAGCCCTCAGGGATTCCCTCTCTAAGTGGAGACAAGTCAACGTCTTTGTTCACTTCATGGAATATGTTTTCTTTTGGAGCAGAATCCTTCCTTTCCATTTAACATTTATGCGTCTGCCAGGACCCATTGAAGGGAAAGTCTGGATCCTCACAAATTTTCTTTATTTTCCAAAGAACAAGCACAGACTTCTCAAATACATCCATAGTATTTCAAACTTTGGTTATCCGTTAAAAGAAAGGCCAACGGATGATGCATTTGAACCCAATTTCTTTGTGGAAGAAAAGTTTCAAAATTATTATTTTTTCTGTTCTCTTTCAAAAAATGTCTTTTCTGTCAAAGGCCGCAGAAGATGCACCCAGAAAGCCCCACTGGAAACCCAGGAGAAAAGGAACAGAAGATGGATCCCAAATAACGACAATAATTACAGTGTGATGAAGACTCTGGCCCAAGCCTTGAATGCCGCTTATTCCTCTAGATCGAGGAGGAGGAGAAGGAAGGAGGGAGAAAAGAGGTTGGGGTCTTCAAGTCTGCAGCCGTGGCAGGTATGGGGGTCCCGATATGGATCCAGCAATCTTAGATCCTTTGGAGGAGGAATCCAGAGGAGAAGGAGGGGAACCATCTCAACAGATCTGGCCAATTTGATTACTCAGGGAATAATGGCTCCAAAGAGTAGATACCATGGCATTTTAATATTACACACTGCTCATTTGAAAATTCTGTATTCTTTTTTAAATGAATTCCCGTATTTGTGGGTTTGTGATTAACATAGTGGAATTTCCCCTTTGTTCCGTCCCCACTGCAGGTGGGTCTGTGTGCAGCTCAACGGGCAGCTAAACCCCCTCTTCTCCTCCAGTGAAAGGGAGCCTGGGGTGGATCTGGGTGTTTCTTGTTTCTTTTCTTTTTTTTAGAAATTTTATTAAGTTTATAAACATATATACATTAACATTTACATTAACATTAACATCGGATGTGCAGTAGTTATAACTATGTACAAAAATACATTTCTGGTGTCATTTTAATTACTTTTTACTTTTATTTAAGTCACTTTTTTTTCTTCCTTTCATTTTATCATTCATCCATTCATACCACCTTCCCCACACAGTATAATATTCTGAATTCTCATCATCGTTTATTTCATGGGTTAATTTGGTCACCTCTGCGCACTCCAGTATTTTCCTAATTATAAGCTCTTCTGGCGGTTGGGTTTTCTTTTTCCAATATTGTGCGTAGGCCAGTCTGGCAGCTGTAATTATGTGTATTATTAAGTGGATCTTATCTTTTCCATATGGCTTCTTTACTATTCCCAGGAGAAATATTTCCAGGGTCAATTCAATATCTTCCCTGATTATTTCTTGTAGCCATCCCCTGATCTTACTCCAGTATCCTTTTGCTTCAGGGCATGTCCACCACATGTGAAAGAAGGTGCCTTGACCATAGCCACATTTCCAACAATTGGGATGCATATTGGGATACATCTTTGCTAACCTAGCCGGGGCTAAATACCACCTGTGGAGCATCTTATAATGATTTTCTTTATATGTCGCAGCTCTAGTCAATTTGAGGTTCTTATTCCATGCCCCTTCCCATTCATTAAAATTTATATTATGTCCAATATTTTTCTCCCATGCACTCATTTGATTTTTTATTGTATCCTCAGCCCTATCTTCATCTAATAAATAATTATATAATTTAGAAAGGATCTTTTTATCTGTTCCCATCAGAACTTTATCTAACCCGTTATATCTTAGTTCAACTCCACACTGTTCTTTATCTTTCTGATACCTGGATTTTATTTGGAGATAGGTCCACCAGTCCAAATTTATTCCTTGCTCTCTCAAGGCCTCATTTGGTTTAAGGTTTCCTCCTTCGTCTAAGATGTCTTTATACCTACAGATTTTCTCCATTCCCCATCTATTGGGGTGAATCAGAGCCTCCATCGTAGAGAGCCATCCTGGGACTTTTTTATAGTATCTTTGCCTGATTCCAGTCCATGTTTGTATCAATGAATCTCTAATTTTATGTCTATGGAAATATGTTTTCTTATTCTTATCTGTGTCCCATAGGTATGTGTGCCACCCTTTTTGTAGATTGTGACCTTCTAGGGTTAAAATCCTCTTATTTTCCAGGGTGGCCCAATCCCTTAGCCAAACTAGCTTAGCTGCCCTGTAGTATGTTTCCCAATTGGGAAGTCCAAATCCTCCTATATCTCTTTTGCCCCGTAAAATTTTAAGAGAAAACCTCGACTTTTTCCCCTCCCATACAAATTCCCTAATAATTTTATTCAGTTCTGAGAAAAATTTTCTATCTAAATTCACCGGAATATTTTGATACAAGAATAGCACTTTGGGGAGGATGTTCATCTTAATCGTAGCTATTTTGCCCAGGAGTGACAATTTTATTTTCTTCCATCTGTCCAGGTCTTGTTTCATTTTCCTAATTAGAGGGGTATAATTGTCATCTTTTAGGGACGAACACCTTGCAGTAATCCAAATTCCTAGATATTTGATTTTTTTTACCACCCAATAGTTCCTCTATCTCTTTCCTCTGTACTTCGGTTACATTCTTAGTCAATATTTTGGTTTTAATTTTGTTCAGTTTGAAGCCTGCCACCTCTCCATATTTGCCCAATTCCTCTAACACTTTTTGTCCCGATTCTATAGGGTCTTCTAGGATTAAGGCTACATCATCTGCAAATGCTTGCGTTTTATAAACCTCCTTTTTAAGCCTTTTATTTCCTCATTGTTTCTAATTTTCCATAGCAGGACTTCTAGAGCCAAAATAAATAGTAATGGTGACAGGGGACATCCTTGCCTCACGCCCTTTCTAATCTGAAATGTTTTTGTTCTGCCTCTGTTTACTAAGATACTCGCCTTCTGATTATCGTAAATAGATTTTATCATATTTTCAAAATTTGTTCCAAATCTCATAACCTCCATTTGTTTTTTCATAAATTTCCAATTTAAATTGTTGAATGCCTTTTGGGCATCGACAAACACCAAGGCCATCTGTTTTTCGGGGTGTTCTTCATAATACTCCAGAATATCCAGCACGGTTCTCAAAGTATCTCTAATTTGCCTCCCTGGGAGGAATCCATTTTGATTCCTCCCAGGGAGTTATCTTGGAGTTTTCTTTCTGCTTCTCCTAAATGGTTTAAAAAGTCTTTCAGGGTCTCTCTTTTATCCTTATTTTTGTATGCACTGTAGGAAATTACCACTCCTCTTAAGTAGGCCTTCATTGCGTCCCAAACTATTGCACGGGGTGTTCCTTGATTTTCATTTGCCTTGAAAAAAAGCTTTACTTCCTCTTTAAGTTTTTTTACGCATTCTTTATCACTCAATAATTTGGCATTGAGCCTCCATCTCTGTTGTTTCTTTCTCTTTACACTCTTCCACCTTATTTCTAAGGGGTTATGGTCTGCCCAGGCGTTCGGGTTGATTTCTGCCATTCCTATTTCTAATCCCAGCTTCCTGCTGACCCAAGCCATGTCTATTCTAGACCATGACTTTTGTGGGTTTGAATAAAAAGTATATTGTCTGTCGTTTGGATGTAAGGTTCACCATATATCGATCAAATTTAGTTCATCTGCTAAATCAAAAAAAGCTCTCGGTAAATTTGCCCTTTTATTTTTCTTTATTTCATTACTTTTATAATCTTTATCCAAATCTACAATACCATTAAAATTGCCTATTATGCAAATTTCATTATATTCCATTTTTCCTAATTGCTCATGGAGTTTCTTGAAATATTCTCCCTGCTTTTTATTTGGTATATATATGCCCACTAATAATATTTTGGAATTCCCTCTCCTAATCTCAATCATAAGAGTTCTTCCCTTTGTATCATTGAACTTTAACTCTGCTTCGATTCCATTCTTTACATAAATTACCACTCCCCTCTTCTTCTTTTCTGCTAGGGAAGTAAAAGTTTGACCAATTTTTTTGTATTCTAAACATTTACCCTCTTCCTTTTTTATGTGGACCTCCTGAAGACAGATTATATCTATGTTTTGTTTGACTAATTTTGTTAATGTTAATTTCCTCTTTTTGTAGTCGTTTAATCCGTTAATATTTAGTGATATTAGTTTCAGATCATTCATTCCTGTTTTCCTCGTCTAGTTTTTAGACCCTTACTGGTCTTGCTCTTTTCCCTTTGGCTTCTTCTTCTGCTTCTGTCCTCTTCTCCTCCGCGATTCCTTCTTTAATATTTTGGTGGTGTGAGGCTTCCTCTTCTACTGCTATTGTCTCTATTTCTTCTTTACTGCTCTGTTCTTCCTCTGAGCCTCTCAGCTGATCGAGGAAGTCTTGTGCTGTGCTCAAACTGTTGATTTTTATTTTCCTCCCTTGCCAAGTGATTAACATCCCTTCTGGCAGGAGCCACCTGAATAATATATTTCTTTTATTCAATTGTACAGCTAGGAATTTATAGTCTTTCCTCACCTCCCTTACTCTTCTTGGTACCTGTTTTAGGATTATCACTTCTTTCCCTCTATATGTTATCGGTTCTTCCCTCACCATGTTATATAAAATGTCTTTCACCTTTGTTCTTGCAAACCGAACATGCACTTCCCTAGGGAGCCTGTTCCTCCTTGCATAATTTGTCTGAACTCTATATACGTCGTCCACTTCTCTAATTATCTCGTTTATCTTGCTGAAGTACTTCTGCAATCAGCTCTGCCATCTTCTCTCCCAGATCCTCTTCTTTGTCTTCGGTGATGTTTTGGAAACGCAAGTAGAAAGCCGCCCGGTCCATCTCCAATTGGATTATTGAATCCTCTAGCTCTCTATTTTGCATTGTCAGAGTTTGGTCTACGGTGTCTAGTTTCTTCTCGGTTTGTTCTACTCTTGTTTATACTTTCTGAATTCTTTGCTCATTGTTAAATATTGAGACTTGGATCTCGTTCATCTTCTGGTCCAATGCATGGATATCTGTTTTTAATTCGGCATGACTGTTTGACATTTTCTCCTGCATGGCCATCATAGTTTCTTGGATTAAAGTCAATGATGATTGCATAGTTTGTATTGTTGGTGTTGCTATAAGTTTTTCCATTTTTGCCAATCCTTCCATTGATTTCTGGGTAGCTGGAGAGGTCATTGCTATAGTGGGATTGGACGGAGTCTTTTTTCCTGTTTTCACAACTGTTGCATTGGAAGAAAAATTGGAAGAAAAAACAGCTCCTTTCAACTTCAGCACAGCCTACTTAGCACAAGTTAATTGGATCGGCCTCCCGACTCTAAGCTCATTTGTTCTCAGCTGTTTTGTGCAGGGCTCTGCTGCTTGCTGGAAAGAGGTAAATTGCTGGAGCAGATTTTTTTCCCCATGTGCTAATCAAACTATGCTGAAAATGAAAATGAAAGTAAAGCAGGCTGTTTGCTGTTTGCTGCAACGAGGCAAAATTGCTCAGAGGCAGAGGGAGATTTCTTTTTCTTCTTTTCCTCACCAATAAAGGTAGGTGCGTCTTATACTCCGGTGCATTTTATATTCCGAAAAATATGGTAACTATGATTTTGAGATCATTTTCACAAACATTTGCTGATGATAAATATTGTTTCTGGAAAATTGATATTCCTCTCATTAAATTTTATTTTATTCAAAAAGGTAAAATACAAACTTCAAAAAATGAAATTATTACAAAGTCAAAACAAAATTAAATGAAACATTTTTTAAAAAAATTGTGCATTAAAAACAGATAAAACCACATACGCATATATTGTTTCCCAGTTGAATACTGACAGATGTACATTTCTCCCCCTTGCAAAATAGGCCCACAATTATAAACTTCTACCGATATATTTGCAACCACTTGACTTGTCATCTGTCTGC
Organism: Pituophis catenifer annectens; assembly: GCF_029215685.1. Classification (NCBI taxonomy): domain Eukaryota; kingdom Metazoa; phylum Chordata; class Lepidosauria; order Squamata; family Colubridae; genus Pituophis; species Pituophis catenifer. The sequence goes on along the minus strand of NW_027256904.1, from coordinate 168,886 downwards.
TGTATATAAAAAATGTAGTTAACAGGCAATCAAAAAAAAAAATAAATTTCAAAACTTCAAAACTGTCTGTTATCTGCTATTATATTTAACTCTCAGACAATTTGCAGTGGCTTATTGTGTACCACAGACCACCACAATCATTATCTCTGATCCATCCTGAATCTGTTCATGATTCAATATCTTTGTTTGATTCTTAATAATAATTCATTTCCTTAAAACTTTAATTAGGATCTTTCCCAGCAAGTGCTTTCCATTCCCCAAAGTCACAGGACCTCCTGTAAATTGAAACAACTCTTAAGATTTGTTTTCCAGTTAAATATGACAAGTCCATCCCCCAATCTCCCTCAATCTTCTTGAAAGAATCCATTTCTTCAGTCATCCCTTCTGTCCACTTTGAGTCTTCAGGGTCCATGGCCTCTCCAGCCATCTCCAAGCAGCCTCCCTTCAAACCAGACTCCTCCTTCAGGGATGCCAGCAGGATATTAAGTTCCAATCCACCCATCCAATCCATCCAATTCAACAATTGTTGCTTGCTTCTGATTATCGTCTTTAAGTTGATTTAAAACCATTGTTATTTTATCAAATTTTTTAAATGAAGTTTCAAATAAGGTTTCTAAGTAGAAAAACTTTATAGTCTTTAAATTAAATGACATCATATTAGTTTACTCTAGGATCTACATCTTAGATCAAATCTTTTTTTTTATTAAAAAGTTTTAACAAATTTTACAACAAATTTCTCCCCCTCCCCCCCAACCCTCTAATCCTCTTCCCCCCTCCCCCCAAGACTTCCCAGAGCAACTACAGGGTATAACATTTAACAAACATAAACAAACATATACTAATCTCCTATAAATTGCACTCTCCCTCTTGCTCTCTAACTCCCCTTTACCTAACTAAATATTCTAAAAGTAATTCTGTTTTTCATTCATAAGCTATTTGAAACTTTTTAGTCCGATATTTATTTTGAATATAATCAATCCATCTTCTCCATTCCAGTATATATCTTTCATTTGAGTGGTCCTTCAAATATGCTGAAATTTTGGCCATCTCTGCTAAATTTGCTACTTTTAATGTCCATTCTTCAATAGTAGGTAAATCTTCCTTCTTCCAGTACTGCGCCACCAAAAGTCTGGCTGCTGTTATTAAATTTAAAATCAATTTAGTCTCTATAACCGTACAATCTGTAATTATTCCCAACAAAAACAACTGTGGAGTAAATTTTATCCTCTTCTTAAGAATGTTTTGCATAATCCACCATATTTTTATCCAAAATGCCTTGATTTTTTTACATGTCCACTATATATGATAATACGTAGCTTCATCACAATCACATCTCCAACATTTACAGTAGATTGCAAAGTTGGATACATACAAGCTAACTTTTTTGGATCTAGATGCCATCTATAGAACATTTTATAAAAGTTCTCTCTTAAATTTTGAGCTTGGGTAAATTTAACATTTCTAACCCATATTTTTTCCCACGTTTCCATCATTATTGGTTCCTCAATATTTTGTGCCCATTTCATCATGCAGTCTTTAACCAGCTCCGTTTCTGAATCTTATGTGCATTTGACTTTGGTCTCTAATTTGTTTTACCAAATTCTCCTCATGCTGCGAGATACCAATTTTCTGATCTTCTCTCCATCTAGCTTGCAGCTGTCCATACTGAAACCATGTTTGAACTATCCTTTCTTCTTTTAATTCATTCAAAGATTTTAACTTTAATATACCTCTTTCCATATTGAGAAGCAAGATAAGTAATCACATCTTGTTTTTGTTCTACACTTATATTCTCTATCGCGTGTCTGGGTATTGCCCACATTGGTAACTTATCGTTTAATTTGTATTGATACTTTTTCCAGACACGCAATAAAGCATTCTTTAGTATGTGGCTTTTAAAAGCCTTGTCCACTTTCTTGTCATATAATAGATAAGCATGCCAACCAAATACCAAGTCATATCCCTCAATATTCAATACTCTTTCTTCTGTTGAATTAATCCAGTCACTAATTGCTGTTAGGACAGCTGCCTCATAGTATAATCTTAAATTGGGCATTTTGAGACCTCCTCTTTCACGTATATCTTGCATTATTTTTTGTTTTATTCTTGGTCTCTTTCCTGCCCATACAAAATTACTAATCCCCTTCTGCCATATCTTCAAATTTGCATCTTTTTTAAGTATTGGTATCATTTGAAAAAGAAAAAAAAACTTTGGCAAAACATTCATTTTTACTACTGCTATTCTTTTTTTAAAAAAAATTTTTATTATATTTTTATTGTTAAAGAATAACAAAAAGGAGAAAAAAAATCAATACAAAATTCAATAGTAAGGAAAGAAAAAAAATTTCCCCCCCAACGTGCTATACAAACGGAAAGGAAGTTTTAGGAACTTGAAGTCTTCAATTCTTCCAGAAATCTCTTTGATAAGGTACTGGTGCCGATTCATCCAATCTCCCAAGTGCAAAGTCCACAAATGGTTGCCAAGTGTTCCAAAAAACATTTTCTTTATATATACCACTTCTAATTTTAATATCACAAGTCAATTTATCATTTAATGCAAATTTCCATGTTTCATTGTACCATTCTTCTAATTTTAAGTCAACATTTAATTTCCAATATCTAGCAATTATAATTCTCCCCATTATAACCAAAATCCTCACCAATTCTCTTTCTCCAGTTGTTAATGTTGTTTCATTCAATATTAATAATAATATGGTTTCCAATTTCAATTTGACCCTCTTCTTAATTATTTCAAATATTTCATTTTCTATCCTAGACCAAAAAAGTTCAACCCCATTACATTTACACCACATATGAGCATATGTCCCGAGTTCCACTTTACATCTCCAACACATTTTATCCACTTTATTATCCATTTGAAAAAGTCTTATTGGGGTCAAATACCACTTCCAAATAACTTTATAATTATGTTCTTTAATCCTTATTGATAATGTCCTCATTATTCTGTTAACCCAATTCATATTCCAATTTTGATCAGAAATTTCAATACCCAGTTCTTTTACCCAATTCTCTTTCATTACCCTTTGTGAATTATTATCAAAGTTAATAATTTTATAAATTTTACTAACTAATCCCTTTGGCCCAATTTCATCTTTTATTATTCGAGATGTCAAATTTTCAAATTCCGTTTCCTTTCTACTCTCATCGTTCCTTTCTTTGCATTTCCTATTCCATTTATTCATTTGAATTCTTTCAAACCAATTAATGTTTAATTTTCCATAAATTTCCTCTTTCCTCATTTCATTTTCTATAAATTTCAACCATTCACTAATTGTTTCCACTTTCTCTTCTATTATAATCCTCTCTCTGTTACTATTTAATTTCATTGGGCAATTCTCTTTCAGTTTACCTAAATACAATGCGTCTGGTATTAATTTTTTTGCTACTCTGTCCCAATTTTTAGTCAAACTATTTAACCAATAATTGCAAATTTTAACCTTACCATTAAAATTTTCCAAAAACCATTTGTAACCAAACTTCTTTATTTCCTTCATTTCCAAATTACCCCAAAGTTTAACATCTCCTTTTAAAATTTTTACTACTGTTTTTATATTAAATGCTCTATAATAGTTTAATAATTTTGGAATTCCTAAACCACCTTGTTTTTGGTTCTGATACCACATTTTCTTAATCAGTCTTGGTTTTTTATCCCCATTACAAAATTTATCTAATTTTTTTTATATACTTCAATGTCCTTCTCGGTTAAAAAAATTGGGAGCATCTCGAATAAAAAGTTAAATTTAGGAAGTAACATCATTTTACATAAAGCTACTCTACCAAACCAAGATAACTTGAGTTTTTTATATTTCCCAATTTTCTCTTCAATTTCTTTTGTTACTATGTCATAGTTTAGTTTCTTTAAATTTTTAATTTTAAGTGAAAGTATAATACCTAAATATCTTAAATTATCCTTTATCCTAATTCCAAATTGATTTTGTAATTTTTCTAATTTATTTTCCCTATCAATTTCCATTAATAATTCTGATTTTGCCCAATTTACTTTCAAACCAGTCATATCTTCAAATTCTTCCAAATGTATTTGAACTCTTTTTATATCATTTGTAATATTATTTAAAATGACAAGAGTGTCATCTGCATATAAATTAACTTTGACGCCTTTATAACCTATTAATTCTGAATCCTCTTCAATCAAAGTTGTTAAAATATCCATTGCTAATAAAAATAGGGTCGGAGACAGAGGACAACCCTGTCTTGTCCCTGCTTCCAAATTTATACCTTGTGTAAATATACTATTTACCTTCACTCTTGCCGTACCCCTCTGGTACAATTTGGAAATAATATGAATAAATTTATTACCAAATCCTAATGCAGAAATCATTTCTTTTATAGTATCCCATTGTATAGAATCAAAAGCTTTAAAAATATCCAAGGCAAGAATACCTATCTTATCACCATTATTCTCAGCAATATCAATAACATTTAATACTCTTCTAACTAAATCGCACATATAACGCCCTTTAACAAAACCTACTTGATTATGGTTTATATATTTATCTATAAAATTATTCAATCTATTTGCTACAATTGCAGTAAATATCTTAGCATCTTGGTTAATCAAGGAAATGGGCCGATAGGATTCAATTTTTTCTAAATCTTTACCTGGTTTCGGGATTAAGGATATAATTGTTCTATTCCAGGACATGGGAATATCATCTCCATGTAATATCTTATTATACAATTTCTGTAATTTTGGGATCAAAATTTCTTTAAACTCTTTATAAAATTCTGCTGGTAACCCATCCTCACCTGGAGATTTTCCAAGTTTTAGCTTCTGAATCACATCTTTAATTTCCTCAGAGGTAATATCCTTTTCCATTTTTTCTTTATATTTATTATCAATTTTCTTCTGACCATATTTTTCTAAGAAATTTTTTAATTTACAATTATCAATTTCTTTTTTAAGATATAATTCTTGAAAAAACTTTTTAACAATTTCACATTTCTCTAATTTTTTATAACATCTCTTACCTTTTTCATCTATTAGGACACCTATTTCTCTTTTTTCTTTTTTATCTTTCGCCATTCTTGCTAATAATTTTGAATTTTTATTACCATATTCAAAAAATTCTCTTTTTAAGTAGCTTAATTTTTTTTAACTATTTCTGTATCTTCCGCTATTTGTTTATTTTTCAATTTTTTAAGTTCCTCCCATAATTTCCTATCCTTAGTCTCTAGAAATCTATTTTCCAGTTCTTTTATCAATTTCTTCTTTTCCTCTATTTTTACTTTATAATTCTTATACTTCCCAGTTGATAATTTAATACTTTCTACTACTGCTATTCTTCCCAACAAAGACAGTTGTAATTTTTTCCAGTTTTTTCCAGTTTTCCATCTCTCTCTGATTTTTTTGCCACAATGGTTCATAATTATACTCATATAATTTCACATTTGATATCATAATATAATATATATATATATATATATAATATAAACCTCTAAATACTTGACCTTTTTTACTATTTCAAATCCTGTTACTCTTTCTAGTTCTTCTTTTTGATTTGTAAACATGTTTTTAGCTATTATCTTTGTTTTCCCTGCATTTATTTTGAATCCAGATACTTGTCCATATTGATTAATTATATCCATTAAACCTCTAACCAATTGTACTGATTGGGTTAAAGTGACAACCAAGTCATCTGCAAATGCTCGTAATCTGTAATCATAATGCCTGATTTTAATTCCCTTTATTTTATCTGACCCACGTATTTTATTCAACAAGAATTCCAAGGTCAAAATAAACAGTAGCGGAGACAAGGGACATCCTTGTCTTGTTCCTTTTTCTATATTAAAGTTATCTGTTAAACTACCATTGACTATTATTTGCGCTGTTTGTTTCTGATATATTGCCTAAATAGATTGTGTAAAATATTCTCCAAACTGCATCTTTTCTATTATTTTCAATAAAAATTGCCAATTCAATCGATCAAATGCTTTCTCCGCATCAAGAAATATAAGCACCGCAGGGATTTGGTTGTTCTTCCCCAAATACTCCAATAAGTTAACAACGTGCCTTACATTACTTTTCATTTGTCTCCCATTTATAAAACCAGTTTGATCATTATGAATCATTTGTTGCATAACTAACATTAACCTATTTGCTAATATTTTAGCAAAAATCTTATAATCTGTATTTAAAAGTGATATAGGCCTATAATTTTTTGGCTGAGTATGGTCTTGGTCCTCCTTTGGAATCAAAGTAATAAAAGCTGTCCTCCAGGATGGGGGTACCTCTCCTCCAGATTGTATTTTTGTAAATAATTTCTTAAGTGGTCCCACCATTTCTAACTGCAGGTTTTTATAATAAGCAGCTGTCAAACCATCTGTCCCAGGAGCTTTACCCACTTACAACTGCTTAATTGCAAATATAATTTCCTCAGAGGTTATCGGTTGGTTTAAACCTTCCCTTTGCTCATGTGTAATTATAGAAATATTCTCCTTCTGTAAATATCTATCTATGTCTGTACTATGAATTTTATCACTAGCATTCATCCTCATATAAAATTCTAAAAATGCTTTTTTAATTGTATTTTGCTGATAGACCTCTTTACCCTTATATTCTATTTTCTCTATAATCCGTGACTTTTGTTTTTTCCTTAATAAGTATGCTAACCATCTACCTGGTTTATTAGCATTACAGAAGGTATTGTGTTTAGCATATTGCAAATTAGTTGCAACCTGTTCTGCCATCAACATATTAAATTGCCCTCGCAGTAAATTAATTGCCTCTTTTGTTTTCCTGTCTGCTGGGTTCAATATCAAAACTTTCTCTTTTTTTTTATTTCTTCTTCTAAATCCTTCTTTTTTTTCTTGTTTACATTTATGTTTGTTATTCAAATATATTAAAATACCTCTCATATATGCTTTACTTGCATCCCATACCATTTCCATAGATGTACCCTTATGCATATTCATAATAAAAAATTCTTTCATAAATTTTTTACATTCTTTTACATTTTCCTCATATCTAAACAGATTTTCATTTAACCTCCAAGACCTCTTAGGTCCCTTCCCATACTCCAGTTCCATCCAAACTGGACTATGATCTGTTAAAACTCTTGGGCATATCTTCGTCTTCTTCATCCTAGGAAAGAGATCATTAGTAAAAAAATCAATCCTGGAAAAGGATTGATGTCTATCAGAAAAAAAGGTAAAATCTTTTTCTTCAACATTCCTCTCTCGCCAAATATCTCTCAACTCCATATCATCCATCATTTCAAAAAAAGATTTTGGCAGTCTAGAGCGCGTTAAGATGTTTTGCAAGAGCCCTTTTTTATCTTTTTTGGTATCCAGAACTCCATTCCAGTCACCCAGTAAAATACATGATTTATAATCCCAATGTAGTAACTTGGAATGTAAAAGCTTGTAAAATTTTTCTTGTTGTTGATTCGGTGCATATACTCCAATTAAAAGTATTTTTCCCCCTTTATTAAAAGTTCAATTGCTATAAATCTTCCTTGATCATCTGCTTCAATCAATTTAGCCATTAAATCTTTTTTTAAATATATAACTATACCATTTTTCTTCTCTGGAGCAGATGCAACAAAATGTGTTCCTCATCTTGCATTTATCAGATATTTTTGATCTTTCATTCTAATATGTGTCTCTTGTAAACAAATTACTTCATTTTTAAACTGTTTCAGATAATTTTCCTCCTCTTTTGTGGTGAATTTAGACCATTAACATTCCAAGTCAGAAATCTAGTTGCATCCTTGGCTCTCTGAAGCTTCTGGAGCATCAACTGAAAATCTTCATGAATTCTCTTTGGCCTTGCTCCTCCCACTGCTTCTGTTTTTGTAGTTTCTTGAGTTGTTATCTGAAGTTGTTGTGCCTTTAATTCCTCTTTACGCTTGGCAGCCGCTCGGGTCTGTCTTTGATCCTTAGGTTCTTCTATTTTTTCAAATACATCCAAAACTTGAGCAGTGCTCGTAAGTTGTATTAAATCATCTTGAATAATCAAAGCCCCCCCTTGAGCCTGTGCCAGCATTCCTTCTTTTTCCCCCTTTCTTGCCACCTCTGCTTCCTTCCTCCTTCTAGCTTCTGGAGATTTTTTTTTTTTATTGAAAAGTTTTATAAGAAATGCAAACATTTCCCCCCCACACCCTTTCCCCCCACCCCCCTCCCTAGACTTCCCAGAACAGGCACAGAGTATAGCATTCACAAACATAAAGCTAAAATATGCTAACAAATTATTACATTCATATTCTCCCTAAGTCTTTAACTCCTTATAGCTCAAAAATATAAACATAAACTACTTAAAAATATTTCATTCATAAGCTATATGAATCTTCTTGTTCGGATACTTTTTTTGCATATAGTCAATCCATCTTCTCCATTCTGATATGTATCTTTCATTTGAATGATCTTTAAGATATGATGAAATTTTTGCCATTTCAGCCAGATGCACAACTTTTAATGTCCATTCCTCAATGGTAGGTGGATCTTCCTTCTTCCAGTACTGTGCCACCCTAACCTGGCAGCTGTTATTAAATTCAAAACCAACTTAGTCTCTATTACAGTAGAATCCGTGACTATTCCCAACAAAAAAAAACTGTGGTGTAATTTTAATTTTTTTCCTTAAAATATTTTGAATAATCCACCATATTTTAATCCAAAAAGCCTTAATTTTTTTACATGTCCACCATATATGAAAATATGTAGCATCTTCACACTCACATCGCCAACACTTGGGTTGTAAATTTGGATACATGCAGGCTAGTTTTTTTGGATCTAAATGCCATCTATAAAACATTTTGTAAAAGTTATCTCTTAAATTTTGAGCTTGTGTGAATCTTACATTTCTAACCCATATCTTTTCCCATGTATCCAACATTATTGGTTCACCTATGTTTTGTGCCCATTTTATCATACAATCCTTGACTAGCTCTGTTTCCGAATCTATTTCCACTAATACATTATACAACCTTTTAATATGCATTTGACCGTTATCTCTTGTTTGCTTTATCCAATTCTCATCCTGCTGCAAAATACCAGTTTTTTGATCCTCTCTCCATCTGGCCTGCAGCTGACCATACTGAAACCAAGTCTTAATAATTTCTTCTTCTCTTAATTGCTCCATAGATTTTAATTGTAATCTAACTCTGATTACAACTAGCTTCTGGAGATTGTGGGCATCCAGCCTTTAATACATTGACATAAAAATCTCTTGCTTTCCAAACTGAATTAAGACGATATCTTTCTCCTGAATAATTCACCACTAGTCCAGCTGAAATCTCCCATCTGTACTGTATCTGATGATTTCTGAGTTCTTCCACCAGAAAGGCATAGTCTTTCTGGTTCTCAACATTTTAGGGGGAATTTCTTTCAGTATTAAAACCTCCTGCCCTTCCACTTGAAGCTTATTTTTAAAGGTGGCTTGTAAGATTTCATTCCATATCTTCCTTGTAATAAAATAGACTACAATATCTCTTGGTAAATGTTTCTGTCTGGCAACCCATGAATTAACATGGTAAATTTTATCAATTTGCCATTCAAAATTTGCTTTTTGTTGTCCCATTATCTGTGCAAATGCTTCTGCAAAGATCTCTCTCAAATCTTCTTGCTTATTTTCTTTCAAACCTCTTATTCTCAATGTAAACTCCATGTCTCTATATTGTATCATTGTTAATTCTGCCTCTGTTTTTTCCATCTTAATCTGGACCTCACCCATTTTATTTTTGAAATTCACATTGGACTGCTTGATTTCTTCCACTTTTTTGTCTAGCAATTCAATATGGCCTGCCAGACCTTGAACTGCCATAACAATACCTTCTCTAATTTCTTGATTTCAAATTTGAATCTCTTCAGCCACATCTCGAATTTTATCTTCAAACACAGAAGTAATTTTCCCCTCTATAACAGAGGCTTGTATTTTAAGGGCTTCCTGCAACATTTCAAGTGTTAATTGTGATTCCGTTGGGGCTGGTAGAGACTGCAATTTAGCTGTATGAGCTGGCGAATTCCCAGCACTTTTAGGAACAACAGTCTTTATTTGTTTTGAAGCCATTTTTAGATTTTCAATTTAAATTTATTCAGCAGCCAAAACAGCAAATTCAAAAATTTCCAATCTTCTTCTTTCTTTCAAATCAAATCAAAATCTTATAATTTTAAACAGGGGCTATCAGCGCTGAGCGATATTTTCTTTTAACTTTCACTTTCCACGCCCCATTAAAACTCAAACGCCATCTTGCTTTCACTTTCTTCCCTTAATAGCCACAGAAGGAAATAATACACATTCGGAATTAGAGTTTAATACTTGCAGATCTAGTCTCTCCTGGCTTTGCTCTGCCTACTTCCAAATCCAGTATTTTGTTTAAAACGTTGTTTGCAGGGGTGGTCACAACGTCTTGTTCTGCTTAAAGCAGAAACGTCCCGGATCCAGAGTGCTGTCGGGTTTCCAGGGAGCCCTCACCCTTCAAGCCCCAAAATCGTTCCTGGGGCTCGTGGGGAGCACCCATCTACTCTCTTCCTCCCCTTTTCCCGGGGAGAAAGTTTCCAAGCCGCTAGACAGCTGATTTTTGCTGTTCTAGCGGCTTTACGCGATTGCAGGGCTGGCGCTCACAGAGGAGCGTCTTTTAACGTCTACGGTGCCACCAGAAGGCCCATCTTAGATCAAATCTTGCAGGAAGGGGATTTATCAACTTGACCGTATTAACGATAACATAGAAAAATTGATGTCCGATAGCAAAAAGTTATCCCTAACCTTCAATCCCTGGCCCATTAATTAAAGTATATAAAGGTTACCCCTATACTCTTGTATGGAGCAGAAGTTGGGGATTTCTACTCAACCACAGTACTAGAACAAACACAGTCCCAGGACTTGAGCTGTATTGTGGGTGTAGATCTAAGGACATCTGCTGCAACAGTTAGAGCTGAATTGGGAATATATACAATTCATCCACTATCCAAGATCAAAGCATATAACCACTGGCACAAAGTCAATGAAATGGAGACTGAAAGACTCCCCAAGTTATGCTTACTAGAGCGGATAAACTCACAATCACAAACCTCTTGGATCATTAAACTGATTAATTTTGGAAGTAGCTGTGGTCTTCCTGTCTGTTGCGTAACAGGAGAACAATTTAAAAAAAACAGCTGCCCAAAGAATTAAGGATATAGAAGCACAAAATGACATGGCTATTCTTAGTACGGTGGGTAAGTTGAAATGGCTGAGCAAATACAAATCTACTTTTCAACTAGACAACTATTGAAAGTTACAACTGCCAAAACATCTTAGGGAGAGATTTACGCGAGCGAGATTCAAACAGCTGGACACAATGGTCAGATATGGGAGATTCCACTCTAGACCTTATAATGGAGGTCTCTGCATTTACAGAGTGGCAGAGGCAGAAGACCTGGCTCACATCCCATTTGATTGCTGCCTGCATAAGAGGGAGAGAGACGGGTACCTTGGTCCACATACCAAACGAAGGACCCATTGGGAATCCCATATCAAAAGGACTCACCTTATCTGCAGCCAGAATTTGAAATCAACATTTAATGCAGCTCAGTACTTGAGCAAAATGGCTCGGTTGAGATCGGCATATGTGGGACTGATTGGAGTAGATTGAAGGGGTGATATTGAAATATAATTTTATCCTATTTTATTTATCCATATATTATTGTATTCTATTCCAATCTCATTTTAAATTGTTTTTATTAATTTTAGTAATAATTTATGTTTGGAACTCTGCACTTTGATTTGGCCCATGTAATCAAACATAACCTTCAGGTGTTGTAGGAAAAATTTAAAAAAATTAAAAATTATTTGAGTATCATTTTGAAGACAGTTTTTATCCATGAGCTGACGGTCCGAGCAACGTCCCATAAAGGAGCTGTGCTAGCGACTTGGGCACAAAAAGCTGAATAGCAGCAGGGACATAGTATCCTCCCTTTGTGCAGAAACAATGAAGAATGGTGCTGGCTGATCTTTGGCCCAGGGCAGCTGCATCTTTCTTGAACCCTTGGCCTGAATGGCCACCCCCAGGGATTTGAAGGGGCTTCCCTGCTCTATTTTCTGGCCATTTAGATACTATGAATCAAGTTTTCCCCTTTTTGATCTTTGCTTTCTCATCATTTATGCCCCGTTTATTGTAATTACAGTGCTGGAGAAGGGCTCGCAAGGCTCTTTTAAGGCCTTCTGGTGTCCTGGAGAGGATCACAGGGGCATCTGCATAGAGCAGGAGGGCGATGCTTCGGTCACCTATTTTTTATGGGGTGTGTCATTTGGTTTGTTTAGCCATTTTACCATGCCAGTTATGTAAAAGTTGAAAAGCAGGGGGGCCAAAATGCCCCCGTTTAACCCCCTTTTGAGTTTTAACTGACTTTGAGAGGGACCCCTGCATATCACACCTCACCTTGAGGGATGTTTTAGTATGTAGGGCAGGTAAGAGATGAAGAAGCCTGTGGTCAATTGAGGCAGCTCCCAGCTTCTCCCATAGCTTAGTCCTGGGAACCGTATCAAAGGCTGCCTTGAGATCTATGAAGCAGGCGTAGAATGATGCAGCTCTATTTGATATGTATTTTTCCATCAGTTGATGAAGAACTAAGCACTGATCGGTAGTGCCTCTCCCCTCTCTAAACCCGGCTCCCTCTTCAGCGATCAAATTCTCCAGAGCCAGCCACTCTTCATCTGGAGGTGTTTTCCATCAGGATGACCAGGGAGAAGATTAGCCTGACAACTTTCTTCTTGATCAACCCATGCTTTCTGGGAATCAACCTCTTGTTTTCAAAGAGTTTATGAATCATCTTTTTTTCCCTCTCTTCATTTTATTTGTCATCTGCTCTAGAATGTTTCCTATAATTGACCAATTGTGTCGATTATATTTTCTCTATGCTTTGTCAGTATATGATGGACAAATCTTTCTCAAAGCTTTTCATTCACTTATGAAGATAATGGCAGTATTTGTATCCTATTTAACCATATTTGGAGATGAGACAATTGTGGAAGAAAGATTCAATGTGGGATGAGAAACAAAGTTTTCAACTTTTCAAATTCTTGCATGTTCCCATTCTAGTTTCATCCCTTTCTGGAGAAGAACGAGTTTTTCAATATTTCTCAAAGAAAACTGTACTTGGACCAAAATGGAGAGATAATGGCAGATCTGGGCATCAAAACCTTCTTGGTTCTCCCCAAGGAGGATGTCAGGATAGAGATTCTGGCATATTTTGAAAGACAGAGACTTTCTATCATCCAAGATGTTCTTTCACGGCTAAAGTTGCTCAATAAGGTGGGAAAAGTTATGCTGTCTTTTTTCTTTTTTCCAAAGCCTGAGGTCCCATTTCCAGTGGGGAAAGCCTAGAGTCTCCAGGGTGGTTGGCCTCCCATGCCAGGTGGTGTCATCTCATGGAAGCTCTTCAAGAGACAGGACCTAAGTGGAGTGGCTTTGCCATGTTTTATGGAAACCTTTCAAGATCTTACTGGTCAGAGGTTTCTTTCTCCATCACAGTTTAATTTCATATTAAAAAACCTAATAGAATAAAAGTTTCCTCAATCTTTTACAATAAACTTTGTTCTCAGTTTTATGATGAATATATCATTATACTTAAATCTTTTTTTCAATTCCATCCCTCAAGACTTTATTAAGTAGAAAAGTAGTTTATTGCAATGTTAAATTCCAAAGCAAAAGGGAGGAACTACATGAAGAATCTGCCAGTTGTTTTACCTCCTGCATCTGTTTAGAAGTAATCAAAGGTTTCATGTTTACCTCAGTGAACGTCAGAGGTTACTTGTCTCCATCCATTTCTGCCTCCATTTTCCATGGACGGAGAATCCTAATCTCTTTTCTTTGGCATTTCTTTTCTTCTGCTCAGTCTCTGCCTCAGTCCAAATGTGTGGAAAGTTGCCATCCTGGATTTGTCAAGAGGGCTCGAGAAGGAGAGCCAGTTTGCTGCTACGATTGCGTTCCTTGTCCGGAGGGGACCTTCTCCACTCAGGAAGGTGGGTCACACAGAGGAAAATGGAGGCTTTGTGGAACTGGATCCATCCAGAACCGTTTCATGAAAGTGCAAGTTAAAAGACAGATGGAAGCTCACCTAGGTTTTTATTTTTAACCTGCGCAATTTCTTATCTAAAAGGAAATAAATCAAAAAGACTTTGAAGGAGGGGTTGGGAAGAGATGGGAGCTGAGAGATAGTGGCTGGCCCAAACCTATCTATTCACATTTCATGTTTAAAGTGAAAATTTCTCTTTAGTGTGGATATTTCCTGCCACATTTACCTCTCTGGAACCATCCGAGTTCTTTGAAACTTGAGGAACTCTCTTAGGTCCATCACCTGGAAGGATTACTCTGATACCTTCTACATGGGCCTCCCCTTGAGGATCTCTGAGTTGCTGGTCCACAGGGAGGTAGTGTGGACAGTTATGGGGGAACCTCATTACACAAATATTCTGACAGCCAATTAAATATCCCAGGATAGGAACCCTCTGAGTCAATATATTAAGAAGTGCCATGGGTCAGGTCTCAGGATGTTTGCTTAGAAAGATTAGCTGATTCATTATTAACCTCTAATAATGTAGGTTCCTATGAAGATTTTGCACATTAACCAGGAGATAATTAACATCCTAGGACTTCCTCCAGTTTCATAGACTTCGCTCTACATTTGCTTGCAAATACATATTCTTTTGGTGAAATTGTTAAGGAACACATCTTGGAAATTGATCATGCTATTAGTTTAAGATCTTTGTTGAAAGATAGAAGGATAGAATATTAAATAAATATTATTTTTTGGCTTTCTCAGATACACAAAAGTGCACCAAGTGTCCAGATGATAAACATCCAAATGTGGACAGAGTCCAATGTATCCCCAAAGTCATAACCTTCCTGTCTTATGAAGAACATCTGGGCATCATCCTGGTTTCTTTTGCCCTTCTCTTCTTCCTAAACTCAGCCCTTGTTTTAATCATCTTCATTAAATACCGAGAAACTCCCCTTGTCAAAGCCAACAACCGGGACCTCTCCTACATCCTCCTGGTCTCCCTCCTGCTTTGCTTCTTGTCTCCTTCTCTCTTCATTGGTCAACCAAGGAAAGCCACCTGCCTTCTCCGACAAACGGTTTTCAGCCTCATCTTCTCAGTTGCCGTTTCTTCTCTCTTGGCCAAAACCATCACGGTGGTTCTTGCTTTCCTGGCCACAAAACCAGGAAACCGAGTAAAGAGATTATTGGGAAAGAGCTTGGCCAACTCCATCATCTTCTCTTGTTCTGCAGTCCAAATTATCATCTGCTCCATCTGGCTGGGAGTTTCTCCCCCCTTCCCTGACTCTGACCTCCACTCCCAGCCTGGAGAGATCATCCTGCAATGCAACGAAGGGGCCGTTGTCATGTTCTACGTCACCCTCAGCTACATGGGCTTCCTGGCTGCCATCTGCTTCACGGTGGCTTTCCTGGCCAGGAATCTGCCTGGGGCCTTCAACGAAGCCAAGCTGATCACCTTCAGCATGCTGGTCTTCTGCAGTGTCTGGGTGACTTTTGTGCCCACCTACCTGAGCACCAAAGGGAAATACATGGTGGCTGTGCAGGTCTTCTCCATCCTGGCCTCCAGTGCTGGTCTGCTGGTCTGCATCTTCATCCCCAAGTGCTACATTATCCTTCTGAGGCCAGACCTCAACAAAAAGGAGCATCTCACAGCCAGAATAAATATAAAAGCATGAGATCTAACACCATTGTGATATTGGAGAATTGTTAAAGTTTCTTTTAATTGAAGGGAGATATTAAGTCCTTATATAGTATGCAGAAGTCAAAGAAAATCATATCTATATGTTCCACAATGGAAATTTTTGATTGACTGGAATTCTTATTGTTCCCTCCCCTTTCAATAAATCTTGCTAAAGAGAACTCTGAAAGTTATTCAGAGGAATTTGCCAGCTACTTTATGTGACACTTATAGAAAATAATGTGGGCACTTGTTCCTACTGACAGCAGCTAAAAGTGTGTGTGTGTGAGAGAGAGAGAGCAGGAAAAGAGGCCAGGAGGAAGCTGTGGGAACCAAGCACCAGCCTGGTTGCCTGATCACGTCCGTGAGAATGTCGGAATGATGTGAAATGCCATGTTTGACTGTCTCTCAGCTGGGGAGGGAAATCTTATACAATTCTTTCTTGATTTCCTGATAAAAGCTCCTTTGCAGAAAGAATTTGGCAGAACAGCTGTCTGGGATTTCAGTTTGGGATTGTTTTTATTTTGGTACATTAAATAATTTAATTACACTAAAATAATAAAAAAGTAAATAAAAAAATAAAATGTGTAAAGAAATTTCAACTTTACACTTTGTATATTTTTTTCTTTCCTCAACCAGAGAAAGAAAAAAGCAGTTTTCAGGCCCTTTAATTTTCAATTCCACAATTTCTACCTAAAGCAATTTCTCTGCTCCTCTTCCAAGCTTGTCTTGTCTGTGAAGGGCTGGACAAGATGCCCAGAGAAAGGGGAACTTGAGACTCTCCCCAGGAGGAGGTTGAAGGCAGTGGTGAAATTCAAAAATTTTCCCTACCGGTTCTGTGGGCGTGGCTTGGTGGGTGTGGCTTGGTGGTCATGTGACTGGGTAGCCGTGGCTTGGTGGTCATGTGACCAGGAAAACCCACTATCAGACTTTATACAAAAATAACACAAAAGCTAGGCAACTGACTCTGACACAACGCAAAAGCAGCTGGACTTCACACAAAATGTTTGTCACAGAGAGCTCAAAAACAAACTATCACACTTTGCACAAAAATTGTGTTTTGTGATGAGCTTTCCCCCCCTCTCCAGGAATGTGCATATTCCAGCTGTGGAACAAGAAGTGCTCCGAAAACAAAATGTTCCTTTTTATTTTTTATGAAGATGATCATGGCATAAAATAGAAAATAAAGGTAGGAAAGGAATGGGAAAGGGAAAGGGAAAGAAAGGAGAAGGAGAAGAAGAGTGGACTAAAGGGGAAAAGAAAAGAAAGGGGAAGGAAAGGAAAGGAGTGGAGTGGAATAGCTGAAAAGTCCAAAGTCCAAGAAAAAGGCTTCTTCCCCCCAATTCAGAACCTCTGGGGTTGGAAGCATCTGGCCAGGACACCCCCCTCCTCCCTCCTTCCTCTCCCCCCCCCAATTCATTGAAGGCGAAGATTCTGCTGTAGGAAGAGTTGCTGCCTGGATGAGGAGGGGGGAGAGGCAGAGGGGGGAGAGAATTGGGGGTCACAGACAGACACCCTCCAATCTGAAGGGAAGACAGGAAACCCCTCAGCTAAACCAGGAAGAGGCGGAGAGGATCTGCAAGGATCCCTCCTAATCCAGAAGGATCCTCCTTCTCTCCAGCCCCCCTCCCAATAACACCCCCCCGCTTGACAGCTGCTGTTTTCTTCTTTTGCCTCGCCTAGCCAGCCTTTTTTTCTCTGCTTCTCTCCCCCATGGAATTATAGAGGCGGAGGGGGGGCAGAAGCAGCCCCTTCCTTCAGCGAAGCCCCCTCCGGGTTTCCAAGGCCCAGGAGCCGCTGCGATGTCCCTGGACTTCTCCGCGCAACCCACCTTCCGACAGAAGCCAATTCAGAGATCCAGTAGATTCCGCTCCCATCCCGCCCGCCCACCCGGCCATTGGCTGGCCATTCCTGCAGGATTCGCACCCTCTGCCCTCGGAGGTTGGGAATCCACCTCCCTTCTAACCTGGCTGCCTTCGAGTTCGATCCCGGGCTGGACCCCGCTCGCAGGCTTTGGGGAGCTGAGGCTTTCTCCCCCCCACCCACTCCCACCCCTTATTTTCGAACAAAGAAAGAAACAAACAACGGAAATGAGAAGTTTGAAGAGGGATTTCTCTGTCACCACTAAAAAGACAATTGCAAAGCAGGAGGTGGAGCTGGCACAGAATGCAAGGAAAGACCCCCCCCCCTTAATACAGGACCCTCAGGAAGAGAGAAGCGAAAGGAAAGGAGGGAGAGAGAGAGAGAGAGGGAGAGAGAGAGAGAGAGAATGCTAATGCAGCCCCCCACCCCCCAGGCCAAGGGTGCCACTGCTGCCCCGCCTGCCCCCGCCCAGCGCCTCCAGGGCTCGGCAGAGAGAGACCCTCCTCGGAGCCCCGGTTGGCCACGGAGCCCCTCCAGCGGAGCCTGAGCGCCGGGGGCTGTGCGGGGGCTGGAGGGCCGGGGCCAAGGCTAGGCAAGCCCCCCGCCCAACTTCTCCGGAGGGGCGGCAGAGTTCCCGGCCAGGCTCCCCCGGGGCAGAGAAAGGTCTCGGAGCCGCACCTGGCGCTCTGCACATGCTCGGGTGCCCCGCGTCGCTCTCGCAATCAGCCCGCTCAGGACCCAGCGGGGCAGAAAGCCCCCCCCCCACACAATGGAGAAGACCCAGGGGGAGGGGAGGGGAAGCCGCCGCCCCCTCGCCTCGCTCAGCCGGACGGACGAGGCAGCCCCCACCAGCCGCGCCTGGCCTGCCCCCCCCCTCCTGCCACAGCCCCTTCCCCGCCTCCGCCGCCGTCCCTGCTGCCAGCCCCTCGCAACTGGAAGGCCGGCCGGTGCCCGAAGAGCCTCCCTCCCGCCCTCTCTTGCCCGGGCTTTCCAGGGGTCGCAGAGGAAGGCGGATTCCCCCTCCTGGGCAGGTTGCTTAGAGGGGGGAGACCCAGCCCAGGACGCGGCTGCCCCTCCCCTCCAGGTGGCAGGTCCTCCTAGCTGCCCCCCCCAGGGAGGCCCCCAGCCCCCAGGAGCAAGAGGGGCGCCCGCGGCAGCCCCATCGCCCTCCAGCCCCCTGGGCTTCCCCACCCGCAACCGAAACCCCCCCGAGGAAGCCTCCGGACCCGCCCAGCCACGGTGGGTCTCCACTGCAGAGACTGGCGTTGAGTTGCAGCGTGGAAGAAGAAGAGCCGGAGGGGCTGATGGGCTCTCGAGTCTCTCCAGCAATGGGGTCACTCAGTGGGCAACGGCTGGTTTAGAATGTCGCGTTCTTCGCCTTTGGGCTAAAGCAATTTGACTGGTTTCCTACGTCTTTCCCCCCCAGATTCCATTGTATGGAGCTTTATTTGGCTTCCCTGACTCAACAAGGGAACTTTTCCTGGAAACTCCCCATGCGGAAGGCTGCAGCTGCCCAGCAGAGGAGGAAATCCCGGTCAGTGAAGCCCTTTGAACTTCCTCTGGGCATCAAAGGACGGATAAGACCATCCGGGTCCTTCAAAGCCACCCAGGGATTCCGAGTCCCGCCTTCCACCGAGGATCTACTCCGTTTGTGGACTTCTGGTTCTTCCTTTCATCTCCGACTGCAATGCCTCTCCTGGGGATCCAGGGATCAACAGCTGCTGCCAATCAGGATGTTTCCTATACAACCCTCCCAGACCCCCCCCCCCCAATACAAATTCCTAATTCTCCAGGGTGGCCTTGATGAGGCCCTTGGACAGGAGATTAAACAGAAGTGCAAGGCAGTGGGACAGGCAAAGGACAGAAGCCACGGCTGTAAGTTTGGGCAAGGCAAGAGGGGGTCCTGGGGAGAGCCTTACTACGCATCTGTTCATCCATCCATCCATTCACCCATCCATCCATTCACTTATCCATCCATCCATCCATTCACTTATCCATCCATCCATTCACTTATCCATCCATCCATCCATCCATCCATCCATCCATCCATCCATCCATCCGGGTGTGTCTGAGACTAGGTTGAGTGTCCACCTCTCTCTCCCCTAAATCAATAAAGAGCAGGTGGCATTTCTCTCAAATCTCCTGTCCAACAGCCCCATCCAGGCCATCCTGGAGAACGAGGGATTTGCATGAAATCTGTGTGAGTTGACAGGAAACGGGGAGGGAAAGAGGGATGGTAAGAGGAGGGGGAGGGGGAGGAGAAGGGAAGGGAAGAAACCCCCATCATCTTTCCTTGTCTTTGGGTGGTTTTGTAAGTTACAAATAACTGAAGAAGAATCAGCCTGACCTGCTCAAAACTCCCGAGATCAAAGCAATCCGAAGGCCGCCCTCTTCAGAAGGGACCCCCTGCGGCTGTCTGGGTTTCTGGGCATTTGTTGATTCCCCTCCCTCCTTCCCCCTCTTCCCCCCTCACTCCCGTCTTTCCGGTCCGTGGACTTTTCCTCCATCCTCACCTGCCAACAGGTGCCCGCGACGTATTTGTGACGTTTTCTTATGATGCAGCTCTTACACAGCAGAGCAAAGCCCACCCAGCTAGGCTACCTCAAAACGAACCCAAAATACCCAGGGCTGTCAATCATCCTAGGCCACATCGAGGTCCCTGCCGCAGTTGAAGAGGAAGGGATCCAGCGGGGACGGCCAGCCTGAGAGGTTTGACCGAGGAAGGGAGGGTCTCCTGGGAGTGAAGAGGCGCCTGGAGATCCCAGAGCCAGAAGGTCTAGCGGAGATGAACCGGGTCGCATCAACTCAAACAAAAGGCGGATTTTGCCGCCCCCCCTCCTCCCCCAAGGCAGAGGAAGCCCCTCCTTCTCCAGATGTTGCTGCCTACAGCTGTGGGACTGAAGAAGAGCCGAGTTGTCCCAATCACCCCTCCCCCACCTGCAACTTCCCAATAAATCCGACCCAAAGTCGGGCTGGGGGGAGGAGGTTCGGGAGCCCCCGGGACTCAGCCCAGCCTCCGTTGACAAAGGCAGAGGGGGAAAGGGAGAAAGCGGGTTTTCTGGCCTTGGGCACAGCTCCCCTCGCCCCTCCCTCCATTCGCTTCTCAGCCAGCAGCTGCGGGGCAGAAGGAGCGCAGAGGGCGAGAGAAGAGCTGAAGAGGGAAAGCGGGGGGGGGGGGGAGGAGGGGCTGGACTGCCTTCCTCCCAGGCCGGCTGCAGGATCGGGATGGGTACCGCGGGCGGTCCGCGCTTCTTCCCTCCAAGGCCAGGTCTGCTGTGGCCCGGGGGGGGAGAGAGGGGCCGGGCACCCACTGCGGGCGGGCGAGCGAGCAGGCTGCCTAAGGGGGGCTTGAGCCCACGCGGGACCTTTACGCGGAGGGGGAGCCTTACTTGCGCCTCAGGGCTAGACGGTGGATCGGCCACTCCAGGCTCCAGACCTGGCCTTTCTGAGAGCCCCTTGGATTTCTCGCCCTTCCAGGTTGCGCTGCGCCGGGATGGGGCGGAAGGGCGCTGGGTCCGCCGGGGGCTGCAGGCAGTTCGGAGAGGCGACACTGGCCGAGTGTTGGGTGCGAGAGTCCCGGAGCTGCCCGTCCCTCGATCCCTCGGAAGGAGCCTTCGTCCCTCCCAGAAGCCCTTCTGGCAAGACTTCCTTTGCCCCCGAAAGAACACAGAGGGATCCTGAAAACAGGCTTTAAAGTCAGAGCAACTTTGGGGGGTCTTCTGTCAGCTCCCCCAACCCCAAAACCCCTCAGCCTCCACCGCTCAGGGCGACTCCCTCCGTGGGCAGAGCAGAGAAGGAAGAGAGTGGGGGGTCCAGAGGCTGAACCAGGGGATGATGGATGAAGGGACGGGGAATGTCCGGTCCAAGGAAGAGAAGGGCTGCAGGGGATGGGACAGCATCGCCCAATACTTGGGTGGCTCTCACGGAGAAGAGGGGCTCCATTCACCCTCCGGAGCCCCTGAAGGCAGGAAGAGAAGCAACGGGTGCAAGCCCAGCGAAGAGAGATCCAACCTACAAATAAGGAGAAATTTCCTGACAGTTTTAAGCTTTAAGCTTTATTATTAATTCAAGCAAATTAAACCAAAATGCAAATGCGAAGCCTAAGAAACATACACCCGAAGGAGGATGATACCCAGCCTCCCCCAAAAGTTTCTTACTGAGGACAACCGAGAGACCCGAAGAGGGCGGCCAATTTCCAGAGGACCCAGCGCCAAGCTCCATCCAGAGGCTCCCAGGTCAACGGCAACTTCGGGGCTTCCATCCCAGTCTGGACTCAGGACCTCCTGCCTGTTTCCAGGGCACCTCAATTGGGGCAGCCCAGCCTGGCTGCATGGAGACCCTGGTTGAGGCCCCCTCCCAAATGCCTGGGAGACAATGGAGAGGAGCTGATGCTTCTGTCCAGGCTCTCAGGGTTCTCTCTTCTCCCCCTCCCAGCCCAACTTCAAGCGGAAGTGAAAGACAAGCAGGTGAGCTCAGAAAGAGCTCTAAACTTCTAAGAGACAGATTGTGATTTCTTCTCCAGGCAAAGGAGATTCTAGAGTCCAGCCTCCCACACTCGGGCAATGGGGCAAGGCGAGAGGGGAGCAGGGAGGCGCAGCTGCCTGGATGGTCTCTGGTGCTAAGCAGGGATGCTGAGGGTCTCCTCTGGATGGGCGACCACAGAGATCGCTGTGGAAAAGCCAGCCAGCCAGCAGGGAAGCCTGTTTCCCCCCAAGAAAAGCAGGTCCCCTCCTCAAAATCCCAGCTCCTCCTTCCCCTTCGCTCTGCCCCCCCAGTTCCCAAACTCCCCCAATTAGGATAGCTCCGACACACACCCACTAGTCTAGCCAGATCGCTGCCTCGCCCTTCCCACAGGGGGCGCTCTTCCTCCCCATTGGCCAAAAGCCTTCAGCCCCACTGAGGCTCGCCCCGAAGCCCCGGAGAGCTCCAGCCCCCCCCTCGCTCCTTGGACTCCCACGCGCCGTTTGGGGCCTCCGCCAGCCGAGCTGAAGGGCGCGAAGGAAGCTGGGAAGGCACCGAGCAGCCCTTCGTGGCGGCCCTTCAGCTCCGCCGTCCCAGGGGCTCTTCCTGCCTCCTGTCCGTCTTCTCAGCCTGGCCGTCCCTCCGCCTCCCTCCCGCTTCTCCTGGGCCCCGGAGCCCGGCCTGGCCAGGGGTGATGCGCGCTCCCAGGGATTCTGCCTTGGTGGTTGAGTTGGACTGGCTGGCTGGGTTGAACTGGTTGAACTGGTGAAGTCTCCGCCTGACCGACTCAAACCTTCAGAGCTCAAATCAATGGGAAACTTCTGGGCATTTATTCATTTCTCCCACACACACCCCCCCACAGTCCCCCCCCATCCTTTCCTTCCAGGCTCTTTTCCTCCCCATCAGCTGCCCCAAAGTCTGAGAATCCTCAGTTGAACAAGAAGATGGCATAGAACAAGGACTTCCAACCAGGCTCCTCCTTGCCAGTTTCATTCCTAAATCATTCCCTGTGCTGGAGTTTCCTTTCCTCTCTTTGCATTCCTAACACTTTCCTTCTTTCCTTTTTATTTCACTTCCTCCTGTATTAATGGACCTGTCTAATTTCCTGAATGGTCTGGATTTCCAAAGCTTCTCTTCGTCTTATTTTGTGGAAGTTGCTGGAATCCAAAGATGGGACGGAATAAAAACCGTAAGAACTCCAGATGATTTCCCTCTCTCCATCCAAACTTGAGTTCATCACTTGAATGCTGTCGTTTAAAGTAGCAATTGAAACGGTTGTAGTGGCCCCTGCAAAGACCAGCTCCATATTTTTATAAGTTCTCATGGATACCCAATTCCTGATCCTTATAGAAACAAAGTCGTTTTTTTTAAAGACTCGGTAAATGTTTCTCACATTAAAAGAATCCTCTTCCTTTTACGATCGTTCTGTTTTAGTGATTGAATTATTCTAAATCCCCTTTCGTGGCCAGATAAATATTAGTCCTTCTACAAATAATGGTGTGTTTGTGACTCTGAACTCTGGTGGAGAACTATCTCCATCCCACCTTCTCAACACTCATTCAATGTCAAGGTGATGAGTAACTATCATTTGCCTCTGGTTTTGGATCAGGGTTGGCTTGAGACTCAGTCAGCTGGTGGAGACAAAGAGGATTAAATTGGGAAAAAAAGGATTTTCTTGTTTCTATTCATGATGATATAAGAATAACATGAGCATTTTTTGTAAAGGAGCTTCTCTATTAGTGACTTTAATATACTATGGTGTATATTTGCTGTACAAATGGTCAGTAAGGATCCCCAGCTCCTGCACAATCTCACACTTGGCCACAACCTCCCTGACAACTAAGAGAATCCACTTGGCCCTTCAGAGGCCTTGCTGGACGTGCTCTCTACTGGAGGAGCCCCTGTTCCCAGGGACGGTTGTGGGAGGAAGGACCACTCCCTTTGGCTCCTCTGGATGCAGCTGACAGGATGGACATCTCCATCCAGATGTCCACATTAGTGGGACCCTACAAAGCCCCACAGGTCCCTGTGTGTGTTTCTTTCTTTGGCAGACGGAGTGGGGAGTGATAGATCCAACCGTATCTTCTCCATGGAATCCAAGAGCTGCTTTTCACTGGTGTAGATGTCCTGGCTGGGGAGGGGGATCCAGAGTGGGGAGGGGGGAAGGGTCAAAACAGACCTGTCCTTCCATGACAACAATCCCATTGCTTTGGGGTCTTTCTTCTGCTACAGACTTGTCAAGTGGTCAGACGAGAGTGCAGACAGGAACCACTGTTGGACAGTCTGGTCATTCAAGACTTTCCAGGACTAATGAAGGATCCTGAAGGAATCAGGTCTAAAGAGCCATTCAATTCAATTCAATTCAACTCAACTCAACTCAACTCAACTCAACATTTATTATGGTCACAGGCCAAAAGCATTAAAGAGAACAAGAAAAATTAAAATACTGACAGTTTATGCCCCCAAGAATTAACAACTAAAAATCCCTCAAATCTCTTAGAATTAAAATCAACACCGAGGCACATTAAAAAGCAGGAACCAATAGCAGAATTGAAGGAATTAAAAAAAGATCTTGAGGGGTATTCCAAATCCAGATCTCTATTTACATTACAAAATAAATTTCAAAGGATCAAATCGACTTTACAAAAGCATTTCCTCTTCAGCCCTTCAGTTCTTTCCTCTTTGCACCTTCTTACAAGTTATCCAGCAGCAGAAAAATGAGGGAGGGTCTCCTAGGGCCTACAAACCCTCTGGAAGTTGGGTCCATGATCCTGTACAGAACCTCCAAAAGTCATGGAAAAAATAGGGTGCACTTTTTGCCTGGTTCTCAGAGGCTTTTTGGTGTTGCCAGGATGTGGTGGAGACAGAGAATGGGTCCCGGAGGGGGAGGGGAGGAGGAAGAGGAATAGGAGGAGGAGCTACTTGAAGGTCTTAGAGGTCCTTGGAGGCTGCCTCAGATCTCTTTTGATCCTGCGAGATCTCCTCCCGGGTCTTACTGGGATTCCCGCCGTTCTCTCTCTCCCAGGAAACGCTCCCTCCATTGTTTTTCTCTGGAAGAAGGAGACGTGGAGAGGTCAATGCGGAGAAGCAGCCAAAGATTCTTACTTACTAGCTTAGCCACAACAACAACTGCTTGCGGGGAAGGTTGTATTTTCGGGGAAACACGGTATTTCTTACCTCTCCAGTTGTTCCCGCAGCTCTTCGTTCTCCTTGAGGAGCTCCTGCTTTGCTCCAGCTTCCGTCAGAACCCTGCAGTGGAGATGGAGGTTTCGGAGTTCCAACATCTGGATTCTGTAAAATAGGAAGACAAGAGGGAAATGAGCCCCCTCAGGTCTTCACCCGAATCATCAAACCCTTTTAAAATGAAAACTAATTAAAATGCCTGGCACTTCCTTTGTTTTACCCAGCCTTACTTTTTAATTACTTGAGTTTTGCCATAAAGGAATCTTCAGATCTTAAAACCTTTTCCCCCCTTTTTTGGCTTTCATACCAGAAAATTCAAAACAATTTCCAAACTTTCTAATGGGGACAGAAGGGGGAGAAGACTGAACTGGTGAGAGCCGAGGGGGAGCCGAGAACTGAGGTCAGCGAGCAGCAGAGGAGGAGATCAAAGCAGGGACCTCCTACATTCAGAGGATTTGGCCAGGAAAAGTCCCTGTCAAGAGATTCATGATGTCTCCCACCCATCCAGGCAACGGAATTCAACGCAGAACGTTGTGTAATGTGTGTCCAGGGTAGGGAGCTAAGGAGAATTGAATAGGAAATCCAGGAAGAGAAAGTCAGGGTTTCTCACCTCCGCAGTTTCTCCTCCATCTCCCTGCAGAGTTCTGCGTTCTTCTACGAAAGCTGGGCATTTTGACGCAGGAGCTCCTCAGTCAGGGAGAACAACTTCTGCTTTCTGTTGCTGTAAATAGGAAAACCAGAGAGAAATTAGACCCTTAAGTTTTTTATTTGACTCATCAAACATTTTCTTCCATTGAAAAATATTAAAAATACCTTTATGTTTGTGTCGCTGTATAAATTCAGTGTTGCTATTTCTACTAACAATCCTTTCACTATTTATTGGGTCTTTTAGAAAGGCTCCGTATAAATGGCCAATGGGTACAGAGGGACTTTAGATACACCTCCAGGGTAGTCTTAAGGGATTTGATTAGTGACTTAAATATTAAGGTTTAATGTGTTGATAAGAGTTGTTTATAAGAGTTGGATTACTTAAGTTTTTACTTCAGTATTTAGCAAAGAAAGTCTACACACCCCTATTAAAAGGCCAGGTTTTGGAAATGTAAAAGAAATAAAT
Source organism: Pituophis catenifer annectens (assembly GCF_029215685.1). Lineage (NCBI taxonomy): Eukaryota > Metazoa > Chordata > Lepidosauria > Squamata > Colubridae > Pituophis > Pituophis catenifer. The sequence goes on along the minus strand of NW_027256904.1, from coordinate 142,574 downwards.
CAGACCAAAATAAATCCCTTCAGAGTACTTCCTCCTTTAACATAACATATAAGATGTACAATTCAAGTCAAAAAACAAACTGAAATCTTTGAAGGGAAAAAACTGATGTTAAATAGTAGTCATTAAATATGTGAAAAATCCATTATGTTTTAGCCTCAAGTCCCCTCATCATCTTCGTTGCTCTTCTCTGCACTCTTTCTAGAGTCTCCACATCCTTTTTACATCGTGGAGACCAAAACTGGATGCAATATTCCAAGTGTGGCATTACCAAGGCCTTAAAAAGTGGCATTAACACTTCTCGTGGTCTTGATTGATGCAGCCTGGAACTGGGTTGGCTTTTTTGGCAGCTGCTGCACACGCCTGGCTCCTGTTTAAACGGTTGTCCACTAGGACTCCAAGATCCCTCTGAGAGTTACTACTGTTGAGCAAGGTGCCCCATATACTGTCCCTGTGCATTTTGTTTTTCTTGGCTAAATGTAGAACCTCACTTTTTTCATCCTTGAATTTCATTTTGTTAGATAGCGCCCAATGTTCCAATTTTGGAGCCCTTTTGAAGGAAGAGTGGGCAAAGATTTCCATGGCAAGATCGGCTCTAAGGCCAAAAGACTAGATGCTCTCATAAAAGCCAAAGGTGTTTCAACAAAGGATTCATTTAAAAAATAAATGTTATATTTTATATTCTTTAGGTAAAATGTAGACTTACGTGCCACTCTTCTCCCTCGGATTCCTCAGCGGTCGCCCCCCAGATGTTGCAGGAGTCTGGAAAAGTTAAAATAACAGCCATGAAATATATATATCGTCAGAGGCTTTGAAAAGCATTTTTCCTACAAGCTCTTCAGCCGAAGAGGTTGTAGGGGAAAAAATGCCTTTAAAAGCCTCTGGCGATCCCAGCTGAGTTGCCTGATCATCAGAGGCTTTTCAAAGCATTTTTTTTTCTGCAACCTCTTAAGGTTGTAGAAAAAATGCTTTTAAAAGTTAAAAAAAAAGGTGGCCACGCCCACCCAGTCACATTAACCCCCCCACCAAGCCACACCCACAAAATAAGCCACACCCACAGAACCAGGAGTAAAAAAAATTAGAACCCACCCCTGCCCCAGAAGATTTAGACTGCTTACCTTGGGGGGGCGGGTGGTAAAGGACCGCTGAGGGGGAGGACCTTCCTTGATAGGGGGCAGGTTGCCGGCCCGTGAATTCGTCTGCTGAAAAGCAACGGAGGCCATGAGGACGTTGGGCCTGAGCCCAGGAAAAACCCTCAAGCCCGGTTAATCCAGGCCCCCTCACCCAAAAGAGCCATTTTGACTTCCAGGGTTTGGGTCCTATTGGGTACGTGTTGAGAAACAATTAAAGAAATAAATATGACGTACCTCCGTCGGTCCCCGTTTCCACAGGATGGGCTGCTCCTCTGGAACCACTGGAAAACAAATAGCCTGCTTTAAAAACACAAACTTATTGACATTGCCTCGACCTGGCCCCGCCTCCTGGCCTCCCTCACCTGGCCCCGCCTGGCCCTTCCCCTCCTGAGGGTCCCCCCCCACCCCCTGAGAAAACGATCTTCTCAAGATCCCATAAACCAGGGGTGAAATCTAAAATTTGTTACTACCGGTTCTGTGGGCGTGGCTTGGTGGTGGTGGGGTAATGTGATTGGGTGGGCGTGGTGATTTTTAAAAAACTTTTAAAACCATTTTTTTCTACAACCTCTTTGGCGAAGTGGTTGTAAAAAATCCTTTCAAAAGGCTCTGACGATCCCAGCTGAGTTACCTGATCGTCAGAGGCTTTTTTTCCTTTAAATGCCTCTGACGATCAGGCAACTCAGCTTGGATCGTCAGAGGCATTTAAAAGAAAAAAAGCCTCTGAGGATCGTATGGTTCAGTTGGGCATGTGGGGGGGGGGGGCAGGGATTTTTGCTACCGGTTCTCCGAACCACCCGCCTCCATCACTACCGGATCGGGCAATCCGGTCCAAACAGGGAGCATTTCACCCCTGCCGTAGACCCTTTTGGCTCAGGCAGTGGAATTTCCCACCGGTTCCCTCTCTCCGCAAAGCGAAGGGACCGCAGAAAGGCTGCCTGGCCCAGAATGGGGCTGCCTCCAACTTCGGAATTGGGAGGGTCCAGAAAGAACAGGGGGACCAATGGGAATTCTCCCTCCTTTAGCATCATCAGTCTCCGGGCAGAGTTTCCCTTGACTTCACCCAATGCAGGAGAGAGTTCCGCTCGGTTCTTCAGGCCAAGATCCCCCCTCCCACTTTCTCCGCTTCTGCAGAACTGGCTCTCCTCCTTCAGGTGAAGCCACGAAGGACTCTGCCCAGAGACCGATGACGCTCAAGCAGGGAGAATTCCCATTGGTGCTGCTGCTGGTTCTGGCCCTTCCCACCTCCAAGTCGAGATCAACGTTTCCATCCCCAATTCAGACCCCCCCTTCCTCTTCTGGGGCTGGAAGCATCTGGCCGGGATGGATGCTCCTCCTTTCACAGAGGAAGATTTCTGCCGGAGGAAGAGTTTGGGGATTGGGTGGCACTGGATGAGAAGAGGGGAGGTACACCCCACAGCCAGGGATGACTTGGGGGTCACAGAAACCCCCCAATCCGATGGGAAGTGACAGGAAGCCCTCCGCTAATCCAGGAAGAGGTGGAGAGGATCTGCAGCGGTGGTGGGTTCCTCCTGGTTCCGCCGAGCCGGTAGAGGTAACGATATGACTCACGGAACCGTAACTATATCCAGCAGAAACAGCTGTGGCGTAAATTTCAACCTCTTTTTAAGAATATTTTGTAAAATCCACCAAATTTTTATCCAAAACGCTTTAACCTTTTTACATGTCCACCAAATATGGAAATAAGTTGCATCCTCACAATAACATCTCCAACTTTTTGGTTGTACATTCGGATACATACGAGATAACTTTTTTGGATCTAGATGCCATCTATAAAACATTTTATAAAAGTTCTCCCTTAAATTTTGCACTTTGGTAAATTTCACATTTGTCACCCATATTTTTTCCCAAGTTTCCATCACCATTATTGGCTGTTCAAAATTCTGCGCCCATTTTATCATACAGTCCTTAACTAACTCTGTTTCTGAGTCCATCTCTCTCAATATATTATACAATCTTTTTATATGCATTGGACTTTAGTCTCTAATTTGTTTAATTAAATTTTCATCACTTTGTATAACACAAATTTTCTGGTCTTTTCTCCATCTGGCTTGTAATTGTACATATTGAAACCAAGTTTGAATTATTTTCTCCTCTTTCAACACATTCACAGGTTTTAATTTTAATATACCTCCCTGCATATTGAGAATATCTATATATGTAATTACGTCCTGTCTACTTTCTATGCTCGTGTTCTCTATTGGGTGCCTGGGTGCTGTCCATATAGGTATCTTTTCATTTAACTTATATTGATATTTCTTCCAGACACGCAATAAGGCATTTCTCAGTATATGACTCTTAAATGCTCTATCCACCCTTTTTTCATACACTAAATAAGCATGCCAACCATAAACCAAATTATGCCCTTCAATATTCAATATCCTTCCATTTGTTAAATTAATCCAATCACTAATTGCTGATAAAACAGCTGCTTCATAATACAGTTTTAAATTTGGCATTTTCAATCCTCCTCTTTCTCGTGTATCCTGCATTATTTTCAATTTTATCCTTGGTTTCTTACCTTGCCATACAAACTTATTAATACCTTTCTGCCATTCTTCCAGGTTGGCATCCTTTTTTAGTATTGGTATCATTTGAAAGAGGAATAAAAACCTAAGTAAAACATTCATTTTTATAGCTGCTATTCTACCTAACAAGGACAGTTGTAATTTTTTCCATTTATCCATTTCAGCTTGTATTTTATGCCATATCAATTCATAATTATACTTATACAATTTACCATTAGAAGATGCAATATAAACTCCTAGGTATTTAACTTTTTTGACTATTTCACATCCCGTTACCCTTTGTAACTCCTCTTTTTGATTTGTTGTCATATTTTTAACTATCATCTTTGTCTTTCTAATGTTTATCTTAAACCCAGAGACTTGACCATACTGTTTCATTATATCCATCAAAACCTTTGCTGATTCCACTGGATGAGTTAAGGTCATAACCAAATCATCTGCAAATGCCCGTACCTTATATTCATAGTCTCTAACTTTAATTCCCTCTATCTCATCTATGTTACGTATTTTGTTTAACAACAACTCTGAAGTTAATATAAATAATAATGGCGATAAAGGGCATCCCTGCCTCGTACCTTTTTCAATTCTGAAAGTTTCTGTCAAACTGCCATTAACAATTATCTGAGCTGTCTCTTCCTGATATATTGCTTTTATGGACTGCATAAAGCAATTTCCAACCACTCTCTTAACCACTCTCAATAAAAATTGCCAATCCAATCGATCAAAAGCTTTTTCCGCATCCAAAAATATAAGCACTGCAGGGATTTGGTTATTCCTTTCCAAATATTCCAATATGTCAACAATTTGTCTTACATTATTTTTCATTTGTCTACCTTGTCTAAAACCAGTTTGGTCAGCATGAATCATTTTTTGCATTACTAATATTAACCTATTTGCCAATATCTTAGCAAATATCTTATAATCTGTATTCAATAATGATATGGGTCTATAGTTCTTGGGATATGTCAAATCTTGATCTTCTTTTGGAATTAACGAAATAACAGCTGTTTTCCATGAAGGTGGTACCCCTTCACCCAACTGAATTCTATTAAATAATTCTTTAAGAGGTACAACCATCTCCAATTGTAAATATTTATAATACACAGCTGTTAATCCATCCGTACCAGGAGCCTTGCCAGTTCTTAACTGTTTAATTGCTGAGAGGATCTCCTCCTCTGTTATTAATTGGTTCAACCGTTCTCTTTGTTCCTCTGTGACTATAGGAATATTCTGTCTATCCAATGTAATATTACATAATTAACCAATGTGAGGATGGATATAAAAATAGATGACAATGGGAAGGGGTATAATATAGAATAGAAGGGGAAAATTGAATTTGATTAAGATTAGAGATGAGGATGAAGGGTAATATTGGTTTTTTAAAAAAATAGATGAGGAATAAATATGGAAAAAAGGAAATATAGAAATTGTAAATTTAATTGAAATGACTAAACACTGTTTAAATTTGTGAACCGGCCAAATACTCTGTTCAAAGAAAATACATTGTATGTTTGTATGTGTGTTTCTAATTACAGTATTGCTATTTGTTCATATTTGTTCTCTTTTATTCTTTAAAGTTTAACAATTCATTCTTTATCTTAATATCTTTATATTTGTTTGGGGTTGCCTTTCTTCCATTTCATCTTTTTTATTGTACAGCAATCTTTCTCCTCAAACCTACCACCTCTCTCTTTTCTTTCCTTCTTACTTTCTCTTCCCCCCTCCTCTTCTCCTCCCTACTTCCTCTTCCTTTCTCCTTCTCCTCCTCTCTTCCTCCCTCTCTTACCCTCACTCCTACTCTAATTTCCCTTCCCTTCCTTCCTCCCTTCTCTTCCTTCCCTCTCTCTCCTTCCTTCTTCCATCTCTCTTCTCCTTCCTTCATCCCTCTCTATTGCTGTATTCTTTTGTGCATATGCATTACTCAGAGGGCTGAAAAAGTTATTTTTGACTGGTCCTTGCACTTTTGACCAGTCCTCGAACTTACAACTGTCCTCACAATTTATGTTTTTGCCCTATCTTGTCACCATAGTGAAGAGAAGCAGTTGTGAAATGAGTGACACGGTTGTTAAGAATGCTACAATGGGCATAAATGATGACCGGTCATAAGTGCGAAGATTGGTCAAAAGTGCAAGGACCTGTCAGAAATGACTTTTTTCAGCCCACTGGATAGTTCTTTTGTGCATATGGACTACTCAGAGGGCTGAAAAAGTTATTTTTCACTGGTCCTCACACTTTTGACCAGTCCTCAAAATTACGACTGTCCTCACATTTTACGTTTTTGCCCTATCTTGTCACCATGGTGAAGAGAAGCAGTTGTGAAATGAGTGACATGGTTGTTAAGAATGCTGCATGGGCATAAATGATGACTGGTCATAAGTGCCAGAGATGACTTTTTTCAGCCCTCTGAGTAGTCCCTATACACAGAGCCATGCCCACCTGGTCACATGACCAGCTAGCCATGCCCACCCAGTCACATGACCTCCAAGCCACGCCCACAGAACTGGTAGTAAAAAAATTTAGAGCCCACCCCTGCTTTGGAGGATCCCACTGTCAATTGTTCACATGGCTCAAGCAAAACTAATAGGTGTGAATTAAGTTTTAGCTAAAAAATGGAGCTTTAATTCCAGAAGTCCATTCTTTAAACTTGGACTTCTGGAATTAAAAGGCTCTGGATTAAATGGTCCTCCAGAGAAAAGATGGAGAAGAGTATCTTGCTTTTAGACATGATAAGAGCTGTCTAGAAAGGTGAGTTATGAGCTACTTTTGCATCATCACAAATTTAATTTATTACCTGTTAAAAATGCAAAGGAGCAAATAAGAGACCTTCATGTTGGGGTTGGTTCTGGACCAAATCTTAGCTCTCAGCCCTCCTTGTGACTTCTTGAAAAGCTTCCCCCCCCCCAACACACACGCTCCACCGCCTGAGGAGGCAGGGGAGGGCTGCAGGTTGATCCCAAGGGGGTCTGGGCTGGGCTACTGGTCTACCAGTTAAAAGCCTCTGCTAAATCCTAAAGAATTGTCACATGACCATCAAGCCACACCCACAAAATAAGCCACGCCCACAGAACTGGTAGTAAAAAAATTTAGAACCCACCCCTGGTCAGCCCCTTCTGATTTCAACCCTGATTCTGTCGGAATCTCCCTCCCTCCCTCCCTCCCTCCCTCCTTCCTTCCTTCCTTCCTTCCTTCCTTCCTTCCTTCCTTCCTTCCTTCCTTCCTTCCTTCTTTCCTTCCTTCCTTCCTTCCTTCCTTCCTTCCTTCCTTCCTCCCTCCCTCCCTCCCTTCCTTCCTTCCTTCCTTCTTCCTTCCTTCCTTCTTCCTTCCTTCCTTTCTTCCTTCCTTCTTTCCTTCCTTCCTTCCTTCCTTCCTTCCTCCCTCCCTCCCTTCCTTCCTTCCTTTCTTCCTTCCTTCTTTCCTTCTTTCCTTCTTCCTTCCTTCCTTCCTCCCTCCCTCCCTTCCTTCCTTCCTTCCTTCCTTCCTTCCTTCCTTCTCATTATCCACAGGCCCCACTCCCCACCTGCTCTAAAGTAAGACATTCCCCCAAAATAAGACTTAAGATATGTTTTTTATACTTAAAATGGTCATTAGGGCACAGAACCATTTGTTAAATTTTCTGAATCCCACCACTGATTGCATCCTACCTTTATTTCTCCGCTGGACCTTTTTCTGGAAACGATAAAAGAAGTTTCCAGCCATCCCTGCAGTGGTAGCAGTTGAGAATGAGGCAGGACAGCCGGCCAAGGTCTTATGACACGTGCTGTGATGTCATCATCTCTGATCCAGCTGTGGGGAGATGCCAGGCTGCCCCCTCCAGCAACGGTGGACCTTTCCATAGGGAGCCTCACACGCGCTGACAGAGATGCCCCGAGAGGTCTGGAAGGAAAAGGGGAAATGGGGGGGGGTGAAAGATGGAGGGGAGGCCCCCCAAGGCTCCCAGGAGAACTGAGCCCACAGAATGTTCCGCTAAGTGCTAATATTGCAATATTATGATATTACAATATCATTGTAATAATATAATATTATACAATACAGTACAATATCATAATATTATAATATTATGACCCCCCCTAAGAGGTCTGTAAGGGACTTGCATAAGCACCCCAACGTGCCTTCCGTCCCTGTCCTACTGCCCCCATTTATTCGTATCCATTTCCTGCATTCATAATCATGTTTATACTTATATCTGTTATCCAATACCTGCTTGACAAATAAATAAAACAAAACGAGTAAAAAATAAATAAAAATAAACAAACTATGAAGGCTGCAGTGGAGTGTTGCAGGCCCAAGAGAGGACCTGTCAATCTCTCTCTCCAAGGTTAAAGGGATCAAGTGGATCACTCATCTCCCTCTCAGTCCACCCTCTCCCTTCCTTCCCCCCTTTCCCTCCTGGATCCTCTAGCCCACTTCTCTCATAAAACGGACTCGCTTCACTTAATTTCCTTGGAGATTTATTTGGTGAGGTGGGACATTGGAGGCAGGCGGGGCAGCTGGGAAGGAGAGATCCGGTCCGGTCCATCATTTAGGGAAAGATCGGATTCCAAAGTCTTTTTGGTCCAGAGGTTTCCCAGCCAACTTTCCCAGCCAGCCTCTGACAATCCAAGTCAATGGGAGAAGCCGGACTCACTTAATGGCCAAAGAGGTTGTATATTTATTTGTTCGATTTATGTGCTGCCCTTCTCCGGAGACTCAGGGCGGCTTACAATATAAATTGGATATCGATATCTAAGCATTGTTGGAGACCCCACCCACCCACTCCGGCTCTCCTCTGGGAGGGGGTTTCCAAGGATTTCCAGCAGGACTCCCCGATTCTGTAGGGGCTTTACTCCCGATGCCCTCCGCCTGGCAAACTCAGGATGCCTTTTTCTCACCAGGTACATGTACACATCCGAACGAGACTATGATGTTTCTCTGTGTCAGATAATATAGGTGTGTATGTGGATATATATACATAATTTTATTTATTTATTTATTTATTTATTTATTTATTTATTTATTTATTTAGTCATGATTATGTAGTGTATATTGGCGGTGGCAGCCCTTTGAGAGCTTTATGCAACGAAATTCCTTTTTAATGTATGCTAATTAGTGTACATTTAAAGTGACAATAAAGTTATCCTGTCCTATCCTATTCTGTATTTACTTTTCTATTATTCCTATTCTATTCTATTCCATTCTATTCCTTCCAACTCTGTTATTCTATTCTATTCTATTCTATTCTATTCTGTTCTGTTCTGTTCTGTTCTGTTCTGTTCTGTTCTGTTCTGTTCTATTCTGCATTTTCTATTCTATTCTATTCCGCATTTTCTATTCTATTCTATTCTATTCTATTCTATTCTATTCTATTCTATTCTATTCTATTCCATTCCATTCCATTCCATTCCATTCATTCCATTCATTCCATTCCATTCCATTCCATATTTTCTATTCTATTCTATTCTATTCCGCATTTTCTATTCTATTCTAATTCTAATTCTATTCTCTTTGATAATCTCAAGGTGGATGCCTGGAGATGTAGTCATGGCAACGGTGTTTACTTTTTTATTAGCTGAGGGTTTTTGCTGCTGCTTCGGTCTAAACCACTTGGACAGGGGGATTCTGGGTAGTCAGAGAACCGTTAGAATGTACCAACTCATAAAATTCTCAGGGGTCGTCCTGTCTTAACGGTCTTGATCTTCCTGGGGGCTGATGAGAGAGCAGCCCAGAAAATGGGCGACCGGCTGTGTCTGAGGCCTCCGCCTCTAGAATAGAATAGAATAGAATAGAATAGAATAGAATAGAATAGAATAGAATAGAATAGAATAGAATAGAATAGAATAGGATAGGATAGAATAGAGCTGGAAGGGACCTTGGAGGTCTTCTAGTCCAGCCCTCTGCTCAAGCAGGAGAACCTAAATGATCTCAGACAGGTGGCTGTCTAGTTTCTTCTGAAAAACCTCCAGGGATGAAGCAGCCACAACTTCTGGAGGCAAGCAGTTCCACGGGTCAATTGTCCTCCCTGTTGGGAAGTTTCTCCTTAATTCCAGGCTGCTTCTCTCTTTGTTCAGTTTCCATCCGTTGTTTCTTGTCCTGCCCTCTGGTGCTCTGGAGAATAAGTTGACCCCGTCTTCTTTGTGGCAGCCTCCCAGATATTGAAATACTGCTATCACGTCACCCCTAATTCTTCTTTTCTTCAGACTAGCCAGACCTAAAACCTGCAGCCATTCTTCCTGTGGTTCAGTCTCCAGGCCTAAACAGGGACACTGTGAGGATCTGCCTTCTAAGTTGCGTTTCTCAGCTTTGTCATAACTTTCAACCCTTGCTAAATGAATGGTCATAAGTCAAGGACTACCTGTATTGCAGGCATTCAGAGAATCATAGAATGTAACCTGTGAGAGGCACCTTCATGGCCATCTAGTCCAACCTTCTCCCCCATGCAGGAACCCAATGCTACAAACACACCATTTACATAGACGGATCTCTCATTCTTGCATTTTAATGGGCTTTTCTTTATTTTTATCAGGGAGTTGATGAGAATGATTCAGAGCCAAATCTGATGTCTGACGTGACCTGGAAGGAGAGTCCTATCCAGCTCCATTGGGACCTCAAAGGCCTGAGGAGAAGCAGCCAAACAGCCAAGAGGAGAAGCCATTTCAGTGCTCGATGGGAGGAAAAAGGAAGAGGAGAACCCTCACTTCCCATCAAAGGATCCCCTCGGAAGGAAGATCACCTCAAGGCATGGAATGTGGATCTCCACCATAGATGTCTGTCGATCTTGAATGGCTTGAACAGATGCTTCCATCCATTTCTGCACATTTCAATGAGGTGTTTCTGCTCCTTTTTCTTGGAGAAGAATTATGGATACATCCAGCCAACCCCTCTGGAGGCTCCAGGACCTTCCTTTGGAAGGTTGACCAGGGATGCCAGAAGAGTCTTCCTGCCAGGGAGTCTCTGGATGGCTGAGAAGAAGCCTCTGTGGGGCTTTCTTGGCTTTGAGATTCTCCCCAGAAGCTTTCAGCCATTCCTTCTCCGGTTTATACGGCAGCATCAAAGGTTTCACGTCTTCAAGAGTTTCTCTCTTGTCTTCCATTGTTCTAATGTTCACCCTTGTGTTTCTTTTGGACTCTGTACTATTAAGTGGTACCAGCTGGTCTCTGTACATCAGTCACCTGCAGAGGTTCTTCCTCAGTTCTTTCTCTCTAGAAAAATCACAAGGTTAGAGATAAATTTGGACCAACAATGAAAGTCAGGGGTGCTGTCAGAAAATTTCTCACCTCCTTTGTTTCTCCTCCAGCTCCCTCCAGAGTTCTGTGTTGTTTTCCACAGGCTGGAAATTTTCCTTCAGGAGCTCCTCATAGTAGACCTAGCTTTATACACGTAGGACTAAAAGTGTCAGGAGCCAGACATTCGTGAGTTTTCTCCTTCTTTTGGAACTTTATTTTACAAAATTAGGGATATTTGTAGTACAATAGATGTTTCAATCCATTTTGGGATTCCTCGAGAGCTTTTCCAAATTCTTCAAGTCCTCCTCCTGGTCCTCTCCTTCCCCATGGGATGTTCCAGTCCCTTTAGCATGGCGGTGGGTGAGTGATGGAGTCTCTGGCTCTGGAAGAATGAGAAGGGGAGATTTAGTAGTAAGGGTTCAAATGTGGCCTCCCCATTCTAATTTTCATCTATTCCTCCATCTCTTATAGGGTAGATTCTTCATCCTGGAATCCTAATGTTATTTTACGTAGGCTGATGAAAGAAATTAACTTTTGAATTTAAATGGAGAAATCGGTGGATTTGTCATCAATCCCTGCGTCCATTTCATGATTCCAGGAGTGGCTGGATGAGATCTCATTTCTTTCTAAGCTGCTTCAAGGAATCCTGGTCCTCTCCCTCCCTCAGTCAGGGCTGCTGTCTACGTGTTTCTCACCTTCTCAGCCTCTCCCTGAAATTCTGCAGGATTGTTGCCTTCTCCTCGCTCAAATTCTGGTTCTTCAATCTGAGTTCTTTTATTTCATCTTTTAGCTCCACTCGTTCCTCAACCATCTCCTCAAACATTTTTGAATTCCTGATTTCAGAAGAAGATTCCAGAAGATTTGTTCTGGAACTCCCAGTGTTTGGGGCCTCCTGCTGCACACTTGTGAAGTGATAAGACAAGAATGCAGACATGAGCCACTGTTGGACACTCTGGTCATTAGTCCTGGTCAGTTCCAGGACTAATGAAATAACAACAATGACAATAATGATGATAATAACAATGACAACTGTATTGATAACTGAAAAATAACAAGAAAAAGCAATAACAACCTATGGAAGTTGAGCGAGGAGGCCACGTTCTTCTGTTGTCCTGCACTTTTCAGGGATGGCTGGATGTGGCTGAGACAGAGAATCATTTCTCCTTGGTGAGGAGGAAGGGGTGAGGAGGGAAAGGAAGGGGAGGGGGAGGAAGAGGGGGAGGGGAGGAGGAGGCTCCCTGTACTTGAAGCTCCTGGCAGATGTTTCTGGCCATCTTGGGATCCTCGGGAGCTTTTCCAAGTCCTCCTCCTGACGTTTCAGCCCCTTCAGCATGGTGGTCGGTCTCTGCCTCTGGAAGAAGGAGAAAGGGAGATTTTGTCGTAAGTGGTCAAATGTGGCCTCCCCATTCTAATTTTCCTCTATCCCTCCATCCCTTATAGGGTAGGTTCTTCGCCCTGGAATCATGGTTCAACCAAGCGGCTTCAAGGAATCCTGGTCCTCTCCCTCCCTCAGCCAGGGCTGCTGTCTAAGTGTTTCTCACCTCCTCAGCTTCTCCCTGAAATTCCGCAGGATGGTCGCCTTCTCCTCGCTCAACTTCCAGTTCTTGATTTTAAGGTCTTTTATTTCTTCTTTAAGTTGGACTCTTTCTTTTACCATTTCTTCAAACATTTTTGAATTCCTGTAAATGATGAAAAGCAGAAATTAGCCCTCTCATGATAGATGATAGGTGATACTAAATATTTCTGTCCAGTTGTTCCTTCAGTCTTTTGTTTTCCGTGAGGAGCTCCTGTTTCTCCCCAGCTTGCTGCAGAACCCTTCAGAGGAAGCTTTTATATTCCTTTCTTTCTTGTTCTACCTCTTCCTCCAAAGCATCGATTCTGTAAAAGAGGAAGACAAGAGCGAAATTAGCCCCCTCAGGTTTTCACTCCAACCATCCAACTTGTTTAAAATTAAAACTCCCTAAAAATTCCTGGCACTTTCTCACCTCCTCTGCCTCTCCTCCAGCTCCCTGCAGAATTCTGCGTTGGTTTTATGAAGCTGGGAAGATTTGTTCTGGAGCTCCCAGTGTTTGGGGCCTCCTGCTGCACACTTGTGAAGTGATAAGACAAGAGTGCAGACATGAGCCACTGTTGGACACTCCGGTCATTCAAGTCTGGTCAGTTCCAGGACTAATGAAATAACAATGACAATAATGATGATAATAAGAATTAAAATTGTATTAATAACAATGACAATAACAATAATAAGCAATAATAGTAATAATAATACTAACAATAGTAACAACAATGAGAAAACCATGGAGGCAGAAGGAAAATGGGCACAAGGGTCTCTCACGGACTACGGAACCTATGGAAGTTGAGCGAGGAGACCATGTTCTTCTGTTGTCCTGCACTTTTCAGGGCTGGCTGGATGTGGCTGAGACAGAGAATCATTTCTCCTTGGTGATGAGGAAGGGGTGAGGAGGGAAAGGAGGGGAGCATAGATCAGCATATTCCCTTCTATTTAAATCAGCTCACCCACCCTCCACTATCCTCACCCTCACATCTTATTACGACAGGAAACGAATTCTCAGGTATAGCCTCTCCTGGTTAAAAGAAAAGGTTATTTGAAGATTAAATTGGGACAAAAAAGAGGATTTTGTTCTTTCTATTCATGATGATACAATAATAACATGAGCATTTTTTGTAAAGGAGCTTCTCTATTAGTGACTTTAATATACCATGGTGTAAATTTGGGTCTCCTTCTCCTCGCTCAACTTCAAGTTTTTGATTTTAAGGCCTTTAGTTCTTCTTTTAGCTGCCCTCTTTCCTGCACCATCTCCTCAAATAACATTGCATGTCTGTAAATTATGAGCAGACAGAAATTAGCCCTCTCGTGATGGGTGATACTAAATATTTCTCAGCTGTCCAGTTGTTCCTTCAGTCTTTTGTTTTCCGTGAGGAGCTCCTGTTTCTTGCCAGCTTGTTGCAGAACTCTACAGAGGAAGCTTTTATATTCCTTTCTTTCTCATTCTACCTCTTCCTCCAACGCATCGATTCATGGAAGCAAGGAAGGAAGGATTCCCTTCTAAATATTTCTCACCTCTCCAGCTGTTCTTGGAGAGTTTTAATCTCTGTGAGGAGCTCCCTTTTCTCCCCAGCGTGCTGCAGAACTCTGCAGAGGAGGATCTTGTACTCCTCTCTCTCAAACTGCAGCTGTTGTTCCAAAATATTTATTCTGTAAAAGAGGAAGACAAGAACGAAATTAGCCTCCTCAGGTTTTCACTCCAACCACCCAACTTGTTTAAAATGAAAACTCCCTCAAAATACCTGGCCCTTTCTCACCTCCTCTGCCTCTCCTCCAGCTCCCTGCAGCTAGCCTTTCCTGGTTAAAAGAAAAGGTTATTTGTTATGGGAGAGAATTGATCTCTCAGCCTGATTCCTTCATATAATCACATGATCATTTGTCGTACTTAGTAATGGGCACTCAAAACATTCCCCAGAAGATTTAGACTGCTTACCTGAGGGGGACGGGGGTGGGGATGGGGGGTGATGGACCGCTGAGAGGGATGCCCTTGCTGGATTGGGAGCAACTGGCCAGCCCGTGAAGTCTTCTGCTGAAAAGCCATGGAGATTGTAAGGAAGTTGGGCCTGAGCACAGGGAAAACCCTCAAGCCCAGTTAATCCCCCCCACCCAAAAGAGCCATGTTTACTTTCATGGTCTGGGTCCCATATATTGGCTGTAACTATATAGTACATACCTCCGTGTGTCTCCAGAGGCCAAAGTCCAGCTGCTCTTCTGGTACCACTGGAAAAAAATAGACTTCTTTAAAAACACAAACTTATTGACATTCATTCTTACACCAGCAGCTTTATCTGGGCTCTTTATTCCCAAATCTTAAGTGCCAGCTGATATTTCTGGCATCTAAACTCTTCACACTTGCTGCTAAACTTAAGTAGATAATAACTCTGTTTTTTTAATTGTCTCCTACCTCTGTTTCTCCGGAGGAGTTTCTTATTGATTCTGTAAAAGAAATTTCCAGCCATTTCTGCAGTGTAGCAATTTAAAATGAGCCAGGACAGCCCAGGCAACGTCTTATGACATGTGCTGAGAAAGCTGCCTGCCATATTATAATAATTATTGACACCTAGAAGGGAAAGTCCTAGCATGAACATTTTCATTCGGAAAATCCAAAGATAGTGAAAGGGAAACAATAATAAGGATATAATAAATAATACTAGAATATGATATACTGATATACTAGATTCTGTAACCATTAGATTCCTGTAATACATATATGCCTTTGTATTTGTATCATACATATTATTCCTTTCTATTTGTATCTCCTGTTACAAACATATTGTTATTAGGCCTCTGTAATGTATCTGGTATTTGTCAAACGTATGTCCCTGCCATTTGACCTGAACTCATATCAATCTATCTAAAAGCATGGTACGTATCACAGTTGAAACTACAGCCATCAACAAAGGGATAATTTACACCTCAGCCCTAATTTATGTTTGATCTGGATAAACTCCTGCTTTCCAGAGCCAGGGGGCCAAAGTGGCCAATTGAGTAAACAAAGAAATGCTCAAGGATGACTAATTGGGAAGTTTCTATTCCCCCTTGCAGGGCAACAAGGAATACACAAACCTAAATTAGGAGGCCAGAATTGGGTACTAAGCTGACGTCTCTGAGGGTATAAAAGGACGCCATACCTTTCCCAAGGTGTGGCTATCTCCTCGCATGCATTGTATCTGTATGTTCTGGATATAGTTCCACCCAGTATTTTGGTTTTGGCCATAAATAAAATCTGTTTTTTTGCAAGCCTCGTCTTGAGTCTCTCTCTCTTTGGCATTCTGGTGACTCAAGTGTATTTTGGGACCTTACATTTCTGGCGCCCGAACAGGGACTTGAAGGCAAAGTTTCTTCAAGGTGGCTGCATTCAGCTTCCCACAAACTGAGCCGCTTTGAGGCTTGGTGGCCTTTATTAAAGGCAGATGGAAGAAACCAGCTTGGACCAGTACCGAAGTCAAGAGCACTCCTGGAAAAATTTATCCAGTGACTTTGATCTGGTCATTTGCTGGCAGGCTCCAATCCTGCCTGCCCTGAACGCCTAACAAAGAGGCTTGCACTGTGGGGGATTATGGAACTGAGCTCTTCTGGGTGAGTAGAATTTTTTTTTCTCTTGGGAAGGGGAGTGTTGCTTTGTGAGTGTGTGAATGAGACGAGGGAAATTCCTCAGAGGTTTGCCCTCAAAGCGATGTGCGGAGATCCAATCTGCGTTTCTGATTATCCGAGAGGAGATCAGCCAGAGACGACCACTTTGAAAGGAGTGTGACTGTTGGAATAAGAATCTGTAGTGCAGGAGAGGGCTCTGACCAAACTTCAGACCTGCAGGGGAGTTCTGGGAAATCTCTTAGGGAAAAAGAGAGGGTTTGGTTAGGCTTCGCACCGATGGAAAGGTGTGGGAAATCTCCTCAGGAAGAAAGAGACTCTAGTCAGGCTTCGAGCTGACAGAAAGGAATCCCCTGGGAAAAATGGGCAACCATGCTGGTAGCCTGTTTGGAACAAATAACTAGTAACAAGAATTGGGCCGTGTTCTCCATTTGGCTCTGTTATCCCACTGGAACACATTACAAACAAGTTGTGAAAAAACAAAACAAAAAATAGTATTAAAAAAAATGAATGAAAAAAAGTTGTGGCAGTAAAAGTTGTCTGTAAAAAGAAAAGTGGAGTTCAAACTTGCTCATGAGAGCCCTGGCTAAATGCAAACAATGTGTATACCTCTTATACATCTTGATCTTTAAAATGGGCCAGCGATTACTGGGAGATCCAAGTTAGAATGAGAACACACAGAACACCCCCAGGCAGAGGCACATAGTAACAATCTAGTGCCTAAAGAGAGATCTATGGGTGGCAAAGAAATATTGCAGTGTTATAAAGATCTTGATAATTTACCATTCTCAAAAGAGCCAGAGAACTCTGAAAGAACTAAGAAGAAAGAAGAAATTGTTTATTGTTCTTCCCACCTGGGTTTTAACAGGTAATAAAAAATGTAAAACCTGCCTAAATGGGAAAATTGATATAATTTGACTTGATCAATTTGGTGTGATTTCTGTTACAAAATTCCTGGATATGCATCTATAATAATAGCATGTAGAATTGATTGTGATATTCTGGCCAGCCTGCAAATTAAGTAAACATCTCGGCTTGGAGCTGTGGGAAACGGAAAGTAGTTAGGGCCCACAATCATATTTATGATTTAAACTGCTCTCTGAGTTTCCCCACTGCTTTAAGAATAAGCTATAGGTTGCCCAGGGAAATAAAATTTAAAAAAAAAAAAAAACTTCCACAGGTCTGGAAATGTTTGGTGGTATGTGTGTGTATGTGTATGTGTGTAATCATTTCCAAACCTGCAGGAAGGATGAGACCCTCTAACAACAGCACACAAAAAGTTATTTAGAAAATGGAGCTCATTGGCTTGTGAAAAAGCTCCCTGAAATAATTATGATTGGTTTGCATGGAGGAAGCATTAAATGAAATTTTTGTATGTGAAATTGGTTTATACAAAAAGTCTGATTGCAGTACAAATGCGAATGTGTGTGTGTGAGATGTCCCGAAGCTCATAAGGAGTGATAAGGCGAAGTGATCCTGAGACCTGTGAATGCCTGGGTGTTGAGGATGTGGGAGGTAAATTTGTGGAAAATGTCTGTGAGTGGTTGAGGCTAGAGAGAAATGCAGAGGGTTGTTTTGTTGAAAGGATGCTGAGAGGCGAAAGGAGGTGAGAATTCTATGTAGTTTAAACATTTTTCTCCCTGTATTTCCCCTTCCCCCCATCATTCTTTTACACAAGGACAGCCCCCCCCCACTCCCTTGGAGGAGCGAGAGAATCAGGGAGATGGAGGGGCGGCTCTACATAGAATGGGAGGGGCTCCTAAGGGTCCCAGATATTGCAAGGGTTGGAGAATGGGGGGGGAGTCACAGTCCTCTGAGGATTGGGGTGTGTGTGCAGGGGTGAAAGGGGGGCTGCGGGTTTTTGTTCTTTTCACCATTTTTCCCCCTCTCTGCTGAACAAGCCTGAGAAAGGCGGGATAAAGGGTGATATCTGATACCTGCCTTTACAGTTGCACTGTGTTTGGCTCTGAATACAATTTTGATTTTCTTTTTCCTTCTGGAAATTTTTGAGGTTTCAAATACTTACATACCCAATTATATTTCAGAGTATTGACTCAAAATACCTCATTTAGATAGTTTGTTTTATTTTTGAAGCTGTTTTTCTTACTCTTTTATGTCTTTATGTCTGCGTGCATTTTGCATACTTAGCAGACAAGGTGCTCTATCCTATGGCACGTTTGTTTGTTTGTTTGTTTGTTTGTTTGTTTGTTTGTTTGTTTGCTTGTTTGCTTGTTTGTTTGTTAGCAGCCCAAGTTGCTGCCCTTTTAGGAATTGTTACAGAGATGAGTTAGAAATTACAATATGTAGTAAGGGAGAGTCAGTGGCATTTTTGTCTAAAATGTTAGATCCTGCCTGTTAAGGATTTCCAGTTTGTGTTCAAGCAGTGGCAGCTATGGCAGTGTTAGTGAAGGAAAGCAGAAAGTTGACTTTTGGAGGAGCCCTAGTGCCCCTCCTCAAGTGAGGGTGATCTTGATGAGAGTATGCTTGTTTTTGTTTGAATCCAGCTCAGTTTATGAGGAGATTTAGAGCATGAGACCATTTCAATGCATTTGAGTTGATTTTATTAGACTAACTTAAGTGGGGGGAGACTTAGATATTTATTGGTGATAGTGGGTCACTTGACTGGATGGGTTGAGGCTTATCCAGCCATGAGAGCCACTCAGCAGTAGTCACCAAAATTAACAGATAATACCTAAATATGGGACAGTAGAAGCTATAGACAGTAACCAAGAGACTCATTTTACTGCAAAAGTACTTCAATTAATAATGGAGGCAGAGGGAATGTCATATTCCGTGGAATGAAAATCATCTCTGCTGTGAACCAAATCTTTACCCTTGCCTTGCCAAATGATGTTTGGATTACCACACTTGGACAGAATAGGGGAAATTCCACAATATGAAACTAAAGAAATGTTCGTAAAGAACTGTATACATGGCCTCTATTCTTCTTCATCTTACCTCAGAATCAAAGGACTCCTAGCTCAAACCCTACCTCTCGATTTTGCTGTTCATAAGTTCCAGCCTGGTGATTGGGTCCTGATAAAACCTGACGTGAGGACAAAGCCAAGCCTGGGACAGGTCCTACCAAGTCCTGCTGACTACTGAAACAGCAGTCCAACCTAAAGACAAAGGGTGGACCGCTACACCTGTGTAAAAGGACCAGTGGAAGAACTTAAAGAGTGGCAAGTGATTCCTGAAGAAGACCTGCTGAGAATAAACTTTTTCAAAAACTGGTGTGGTCATTGTGATATGAATGGGTTTTGTTTGTGATTTTTCTTGTTGCAGGAGTAGCCACTTTTTGGACTTTCCAGCCTGAGTGGTGGCCTCTCTTATTCCATCTGAAGATCCCAGAAGTAGCTGTGCAACTTCACACTCTCCAGATTGTGTTGGTCCCGTGATTGTAACTGTATCACTGAATGTTATTGTTACTCTTGTTGTAATTGTGAACTTATACGCACCTGTGGGGAATAATGGGACACTGTGCTTGTGTAAATGTGCAAGGGATGGCTCCCCATAGAAACTCTATTCCTATGTATATATCTGTCCTACACTGGAGAATTGAGACATTGAATCAGGTCAATCTGACTTGAACAGAGTAGTCCTAGGAGATAGTGATATCATGATCCCTGAAGATATAGAATGGTTCAATTCTATATTTGATTTAATGCAATGGTTCAATATTTGGGACTAATTTTCTTCTGCATAGGACTAAAATGAGGAGAATATAATGCAATGATCAGTGTGAAAAATCATTTTACATGTAAGGGTGTTTTCTTTGCTTATTGTTACTTTTCAGTCTGGAATTAACCTGACACAACCTGGTAACCCATTTGAAAATATACCTAGACTGAGTGGGTTATGGACGGATGTGGTAACTCTTAACTGGCATGCTCCAGATGGCTTATATTGGATAAATGGAAAATTTGCCTATGTGCAATTGCCTAGACGATGGTATGAAGCATGTGTACTAGGAACTGTGAAATCTATTTTTCTTCCTTTTCTACTGACAATACAACAAGATGAAAAACTGGGTATACCTATTTATGTGGATGTAAGCCACAGAAAGATGACTGGCCTCCAGAAATAATAGTTCAGGTATACGGACCAGCCACCTGGGCAGAAGATGGTACAGAACTCCCTTTATATGCTGAATAGAATTGTAAGGTTACAGCCAATGATTGCAATGATACCTAATACAACTGCTAGTGCTCTAAATTTCTTAGCTAAACAGCACTCTCTGTTGAAAACAGCAATATCCCAGAATAGACTTCCTGTACACTATTTGTTAGCAAAAGTAGGTGTGTGTGGAAAAATTAATCTCACAAATTTTGTTTGCAAAATTGATGATTGTTAACCCTTGGAGGTCTCCTTCTTCTCCCTTGTCTCATTCCTTTAATCCAAAGAATAGTCACATGATTCCCGCGATGGAAAGCATTCCATAATTTAAATAAAAAGTGTGGAATGAAGGGAAACAATAATAAGGATATAATAAATAATACTAGAATATGATATACTGGTATACTAGATTCTGTAACCATTAGGTTCTCTCTCTCTCTCTCTCTCTCTCTCTCTCTCTCTCTCTCTCTGGATGTGATTTATTTAACTCTGCAAAGTTTGAAAAACTAGTTGTTCACTAAGGTTGATTTTGTTCTTGGCGTCTGGCCACAGTATTGCATCAGCCCTTTTGTGTGGTGCTCTTGAGTATTAGCTTTCAAAATAAAGTAAATTTTGGCTCCAACTCAGCTGGCAGCTATTTCAGATCTGTGACATGCTCCGGCATTAACTGGCCCCCGGAGTTTTGTCTTTCATCACTATGCAAATAAATATCAGGTTTATTTGTTTCTTCAGCCACAGGTGCCATGTATTCCCTCTGGGGCCACTTTCAAGCATGGAGCTCCCAAACCTCTCAATTCTAGATGACCGATTTAATTCCATCTCTGCTCCTGTTATTATGAATCACATGGGGATTATTTCCCTTTCATTTCCCTCCAGAGAATTTCCCAACAATCTCTGACTGCAAGAACTAGCTGAATTATCCAGGGATCCCTCCTGAGAGGGAGAATTATGGTAAAAGTTTCAGCTGTGCTCTTTGGCCGAATCCTCCAGGGGAGACTTTGGGCAGAGAAATATGGAGTTTAGGGACAGGCAGGGTCTGTGCTCTTGAATGTACGTCTCTCTCCTTTCAAGATAAAGCTGAGTGTTTCTCTGTGTTTGAATCAGGAAAGACACCTCAGATTCCACCTTGTGAGAGTCCTTTGATTCTTCTAATTCTTCTTTAGAAACAGGAAAGGGATTCATTGATTCACGCCATGAATGATGGACCTCCTGCTTCTGCTTCTGCTGCTGCTTTCATCCCATCCAGTCTCTGGGAAGCTGAGAATGAAATGCCCGCTGAGTTTGGAGAACCAGGATGGAAAACAACCACAGAGTTTTTACAGCCCAGGAGATCATCTCATTGGTTTAGTCCTCACTGGAAGTGAAAGATTGCATAGAAAGTTGCTTTTCAACATGGCTCCTTCTCTTCAGTTTGTTTTCCATGATTTGTAAGTCATTCAGTCATTCATCCATTCTAACCCTCTCCTTCTTTTCAGTTTTTTATTTTTCATTTATTCCTATATTGGGGAATATGTCTAATTTCCTGAATGATTTTGATTTCCATGGCTTCTCTCTTTGGTCTGATTTTGTGAAAGAGACTCAAATCCAAAAATGGATCTGAAAAAAAGCTGAAAGGGCTGCAGATTATTTTCCTTTCTCACTTCAATCCTTAATTTATCACTTGAATAATGAATTTAAAGTAGTGGTGAAATCAGTTGTAGTTGCCATACCACAGCCTTTCCCATATTTGTGTAACTGATCATTGCTTTTGGATCAATGTTGGCTTAAGGCTCTGTAGGCTTGTGGAGGATTATATATTAAAATCAGTATTTATTGTTGCTTTTGATTATAATAACATGTTTTAACAATAGGAGTCTTCATTGGTTTTCATATGGCTTACGGTTCATTTTCAACATTCAACTGGCCAACAAAAATTCCCATCTCTTGCACAATCTCACACTTGGCTACAACATCCATGACAACCATTTGAGCCCTTTCCACACTTCAGATGCCTTGCTGGACATTCTCTCCACTGGAGAAGCCAATGTCCCCAACTACGGCTGTGGAAGGAAGGAGAACCTCCTGGCTCTTCTTGATGCAGCTGACAGGGACATCTCCATCCAGATGTCAACATTAGGAGGCACCTACAAAGTCCCACAGGTTTGTGTGTGTGTTTCTCCTTCTGGTAAAGTGAGGGGTGGGTGGTGGTGGGTGAGCAATAGATGCAATCATGTCTTCTCCATGGAATTCAATAGCTGCTTTTCTCCATATTAGCAAAAATGTCAATATTTTACCCCATTATGTTCATCTTGAGATTCATCATAAAAGGCCTTAAATACAAGCAATACATTCCCTGGAGAAGACATTCTGCCAACTATTTAACCGATCAAAAAGTATCCTTGGTTGTTGGGGCCCCTATTAGCATCTTCATTTTCACAGATACAGTCAGGTCCAGAAATATTGGGACATCGACACAATTCTAACATCTTTGGCTCTATACACCACCACAATGGAGTTGGAATGAAACAAACACAATGTGCGTTAACTGCAGATTGTCAGCTTTAATTTGAGGGTATGTACATCCAACTCAGGTGAACGGTGTAGGACTTACAGCAGTTTGTATATGTGCCTCCCACTTGTTAAGGGACCAAAAGTAATGGGACAATTGGCTTCTCAGCTCTTCCATGGCCAGGTGTGTGATATTCCCTCATTACCCCAATTACAATGTGCAGATAAAAGGCCCAGAGTTCATTTCAAGTGTGCTATTTGCATTTGGAATCTGTTGCTGTCAACTCTCAAGATGAGATCCAAAGAGCTGTCACTATCAGTGAAGCAAGCCATCATTAGGCTGAAGAAACAAAACAAACCCATCAGAGAGATAGCAAGAACATTAGGCATGGCCAAAACAACTGTTTGAAACATTCTCAAAAAGAAGGAATGCACCGGTGAGCTCAGCAACACCAAAAGACCTGGGAGACCACGGAAAACAAGTGTGGTGGATGACCGAAGAATTCTTTTCCTGGTGAAGAAAACACCCTTCACAACAGTTGGCCAGATCAAGAATACTCTCCAGGAGGTAGGTGTGTGTGTGTCAAAGTCAACAATCAAGAGAAGACTTCACCAGAGTGAATACAGAGGGTTCACCACAAGATGTAAACCATTGGTGAGCTTCAAAAACAGGAAGGCCAGATTAGAGTTTGCCAAACAACATCTAACAAAGCCTTCACAGTTCTGGAACAAGATCCTATGGACAGATGAGACCAAGATCAACTTGTACCAGAATGATGGGAAGAGAAGAGTATGGAGAAGGAAAGGAATTGCTCATGATCCTAAGCATACCACCTCATCAGTGAAGCATGGTGGTGGTAGTGTCATGGCGTGGGCATGTATGGCTGCCAATGGAACTGGTTCTCTTGTATTTATTGATGATGTGACTGCTAACAAAAGCAGCAGGATGAATTCTGGGCAATATTATCTGCTCACATTCAGCCAAATGCTGCAGAACTCATTGGACGGCACTTCACAGTGCAGATGGACAATGACCCAAAGCATACTGCAAAAACAACCAAAGAGTTTTTGAAGGGACAGAAGTGGAATGTTATGCAATGGCCAAGTCAATCACCTGACCTGAATCCCATTGAGCATGCATTTCACTTGCTGAAGACAAAACTGAAGGGAAAATGCCCCAAGAACAAGCAGGAACTGAAGACAGTTGCAGTAGAGGCCTGGCAGAGCATCACCAGGGATGAAACCCAGCGTCTGGTGATGTCTATGCGTTCCAGACTTCAGGCTGTGATTGACTGCAAAGGATTTGCAACCAAATATTAAGAAGGGAAAGTTTGATTTATGATTATTATTCTGTCCCATTACTTTTGGTCCCTTAACAAGTGGGAGGCATATATACAAACTGCTGTAAGTCCTACACCGTTCACATGAGTTGGATGTACATACCCTCAAATTAAAGCTGACAGTCTGCAGTTAACGCACATTGTGTTTGTTTCATTCCAACTCTATTGTGGTGGTGTATAGAGCCAAAGATGTTAGAATTGTGTCGATGTCCCAATATTTCTGGACCTGACTGTAAATGATGCCTGCCCTATTCACTGAGATTGAAGTTGGCAATAGTAGCATTTTACCTATCTAAAAAATGGAATAAAAATTACTCTAGCAATTATAGGCCAAATAGACTAGCAGATATTGTGGTTAAAATTTATGCCATGATCCTCTTAGTTAAACTTGAGAAAAATTCATTCCTTGCAGAAGAACCAGAAGGTTTTAGGTAGAATTAAAAGCTATATAGATTTTATAAGGAATAATGCACAAGTTAACAATCTAATATTGGCAACAAATTTGTCTTGAAATGTCTAATCTATATCATTAAGGTAAAATAAGGTTTGCTGGCTTTCTAGATGTTAGTGCAACATTTGACTCAATAAACAGAGAAATATGATGGAGAAAATGTTTTGCCCTCAAAATGGAGCTTAGACTGTTGGCCCTGATCCAAGCCCTTGTTTGAGAGGGAGGTTTGGGCTCAATGGAGCCAAGAGAAGAAGGATCCATGGTTACTGTTAGATCGGCGCAGGGAAAAGAGACGCGACTCAGCTATAGTCCGATCAGCACTTTATTTCAATAGGAAAACGAACTGCCGGCTGAGCTGCCGAGCCTCCTTTTATGCAGCTCCAGCAAGCCAGCCGGCCAATGACAGCTATTTAAAGTTCCCGCCAGTGGAATCAGCCAATCCCCCGGCAGATGTCCTTATAAGGACATAACACCCCTCCCCTCCTAGTTCTTAGTCAGTCAATCCGTGGCCGACGTAGGTCACGTAATCGCGCAGGTAGGCGGGGCGGCTAATAGTCCCACCTGACCTGTGCAGCTCAGTTCTTTCATCGACGCTGCTCCGAACGAGTTGGCCTCCTGCTCTCTCCCGTCCCTGCAGTGGAACATCCCGGGACTCGGCCGTTGTGTGTGCGGGGCCTCACCTAGCGCCTCCGGCTGGAGTGGAGGAATCGTTCTGCGGTCGGTGAGGTCCCTCTTCCTGGCTGGGATGACGGATACTCGGTTCCTGGCATTCGCCTCTCGCTCAGACTGGACAACTGAATCGCAGTAGGACCCTTGGCTCTTTTCCCTTTTCTTTGCCTCTTGTTCTGGGTCTCTCGCTGTCGGCGGTGGTGGAACATCCCCATGGATGTGCTCCCACTTGTAGTTGTGGTTGTTGCCGGCCGGTCCCGCCGGGGTGGGGTTGGCCTACCTTGTCGGGTCGGGTAGGCCTCCCCCGATGGGGTAGTGTCGGTCTCCCTTGCCGGGGTGGCGGATGCCTACTCCGCTGGGTCGGTGTAGGCTTGCCATGTTGGGTTGTCGCCGGTCTACCCCGTCATGGTGGTGGGAGTCCCTTTCACTGGGGAATCGCCAGTCAGCGTTGTTGGTGAGATGACGGCCCGTCGTGCTGGGTTGGTGCCGGTCTACCTCGTCTGCCTTGCTGGGGTGGAGGCGGCCTGCCGTGCCAGGTTGGTGCCGGCCTGCCCCATCAGGGTGGGGCAGGTCTACCTCCTTGGGGTGTTGTAGGCCTACCTCATCGGGGTGTTGCAGACCTACCTCATCGGGGTGGCGCAGGCCTACCTCATTGGGGTGGCGCAGGCCTACTTCGTTGGGGTGGTTTCCCTTGACTTCCCTCCACCTTTTCCGGAGGTGGTCGATGTGCCGTCTGCAGGTTCGTCCGTCGTCCAGCTCCACTTTGTACGACCTTGAACCGGTCACTCTTCCAATTTGGCCTTTTATCCACTTCGGCGGGCCCTGGAAGTTTAGCGCAAACACCACGTCTCCGCTTCTGAAACTCCGCGGTGGCTGTGAGTTGTTCGGTTTGCTTTGCGGGTTGTATTGGGGGTGAAGCCCATCTAGCGGTGATCGCAGCCATCTCCCCATCACGAGTTCTGCCAGGCTTTTCTTGATGGTAGAGTGCGGAGTAATGTGTTGGGCAAACAGGAACTTGTCAATCTTTTCCTGCCAGTCCCCTTCGCCCATTTTGGCGAGTGTATCTTTGGTGAGTCTCACCATTTTCTCCGCTTGTCCATTTCCAGTCAGCCTGTACGGGGCGATGAGGGTGTGCCTGATGCCCTGTTCCGCCAAGAAGGCCTCCATAGTCTTGGATGTGA
Organism: Pituophis catenifer annectens; assembly: GCF_029215685.1. NCBI lineage: Eukaryota > Metazoa > Chordata > Lepidosauria > Squamata > Colubridae > Pituophis > Pituophis catenifer. Next base: position 116,297 of record NW_027256904.1, on the reverse strand, counting down.
GTTGCGGGCCATTGTCCGACACCAGGACATCTGGCAGGCCGTGCGTGGCAAACAGCCAGCGGAGTGCCTTGATGGTGGCTTCTGTCATGGTGATGGGCATCGCTATTACCTCCAGCCACTTCGAGAATGCGTCCACCATGATAAGGAGGAACTTTCCTTCCACTGGCCCCGCGAAGTTGATATGGATTCTTGACCATGGGCTGCTGGGTGGTTCCTACTCCGTCGGTTGGGCTTGCGGGGGTGCCGGTCTCGCCGCTTGGCATGGGTCACATCTGGTGATCCAAGCCTCGATATCCTTGTCCAGTGTTGGCCACCAGACATAGCTCCGTGCCAGTGCCTTCATCCTGGCTATCCCCGGATGGCCACTGTGCAGGGTCTCCAATCACTTTTTCTGCCGGGTGTGATCAATCACCACCCTGTCACCCCAGAGGAGGCACCTTTTCATGGCGGACAGTTCTTGTTGCCTTCGCACGAATGGGCTGAATTCTTCACCCACTCTCCCCGTAGGCCAGCCCTTCAAGATCCAAGACAGAACTTGCCTGAGGGTTTTGTCCCTCTGGGTGTGAATTGCCACTGTATTTGATGAAACTGGGCAAAGCTGGTCATCATCGATGTGTAACAGCCCGAGAGTGGGTGCTGGGTCTACCACTGGTTCTTGTACGGGACATCTGCTGAGGGCATTGGCGTTGCAGATGTTCTTGCCGGGTCTGTGGATTAGCTTATAGGAATACCTGGAGATGAAGATGGCCCAGCGTGTCATCCTGGGCAACATGTAGGTGGGCGTTTGCTTGTCCCCTGTGAGTAGTCCAAGCAGCGGCTTGTGGTCTGTGATAATTGTGAAGGTCCTTCCATAAAGGTACTCGTGGTATCGCTTGATGCCAGCTACGATTGCTAGGGCTTCTTTGTCCAGCTGGCTATAGTTCCGCTCTGCCGAGGACATTGTCTTTGAAAAGAAGGCGATGGGGGCTTCAGAGCCATTGGGCAGCTGATGGCTGAGGACAGCTCCGACTACGTACGGTGAGGCATCGCAGGTCAGGGACAGGGGGAGTGACTCATGGTACTGGATGAGGACGCTGTCTGAGGAGAGGAGTCTTTTGATTTTCCGGAAGGCTGCCTCTTCATTTTCTCCCCACTTCCAAGGGACCGCCTTCCCTAAGAGTCGGTGGAGTGGCTCAGCAACAGTGGCTTTCTGTTTTAAAAAGACACTGTAAAAATTCAGTAGTCCCAAGAAAGCCTGAAGCTCCATTTTGGTTTTGGGGGCTGGAGCTTCGTGGATTGCCTTTATTTTGCTTTTGGTGGGGTGGATGCCTTTGCTATCAATTAGGTAGCCCAGGAATTTGACCTCCTGGACTCCAATAACACACTTGTCCCTCCTGACTCTTAGACCCTTTGCCTGGAACCGCTGCAGGGCAAGCCTGAACCATTCCATTAGTTGGGTTTCTGAGTCTCCGGAGACCAAGACGTCATCGAAATATGGCACCACCCCTGGAATGCCTTGAAGCAGGCATTCCATCATTGACTGGAAAATGCCCGGGGCAGCGCTGAGTCCAAATTGGAGGCGGTTGCATTTAAAAGCGCCCCTGTGTGTGACAATGGTCTGTGCCTCCACAGTTTTTTCATCGACTGGCGGTTGCTGGTAAGCCTGGGCCAGGTCCAGTTTTGCGAATACGGTCCCACTACCAAGTGAATGCAACAGATGTTGCACCACTGGCACTGGGTATGCGCTCTGCTGAAGTGCCCTGTTAATGGTACACTTATAATCTGCGCAGATGCACACAGATCCATCATGCTTAATTGGGGTCACAGTGTGTTGTGACTCTGACCCCCGAGCCCGTCTTATCGGAGGGAGAAGGCTCCAAAAGTGAAGGAGAGGAGATGGCCAGGCCTCCCTCTCCAGGACCCTCCTCTCTGGCAATGCCTCAGGTGTCTCCCGAAGGAGAAGAGATTGGCCAGGAGCCAGGTATCGCCGAGTAGTCGCAGTTGGACAGTTGGACCCCACAGGGGATAAAAGGGGGTGTGGTGGCCATTCAGGCTCTGTGACGGACAAAACTAAACAACTAGTGAGTCGCATTGTATCTCTGAAACTACGTTATCTGCCTGCCTTGGATTTAATACAGACTGGACTTGACAATTCTGTGGCTTTGTGTATTTGTTTTGGTTCTCTGTGAGTAAAGTTCTTGGCAAGCAGTTACTGGGTTGCTGCCAATCCTGTTATCGAAGGAATTTATTGTCTGCAAGTTTTATTTAACTCCTGGCTGACTGTTTGTGTGCGTGTGTGAGACGGGGACAGAACACAATGGGGTTCTCCCATGATGCTGCATGATCAATTGGTTCCAGAACACCCTGGGTGATTAATTTGTCCAGCTGGGCATCAACTTTAGGCCGGAGGGCGAATGGAACTCTGCGAGGCTTAAACCGAATAGGAGCAATGGTTGGGTCTAAATTGAAAGTGATGGGTTTCCCCTGAAATTTACCTAGGCTCCCGTCGAAGACGTCCTTGAAGTCGTCTAGGAGCTGGTCAAGTGCATTCTGCCGGATCTGATTAATGCTGCCAATGGTGAGCCCTAGAGGCTTGAACCACTCCACTCCTAGAAGGGTTGGTTGGATCTCCTTCATGACAGCGCTGGGTAGGTCCCCTGCGAAGTCTTTGAATTGTACTTTGATCTTGGTCCTCCCCAAAATTCCGATGGGATGCCCCCCAAAATCCACCAGTCTTGCTTGCAGCAGTTCGAGGTGTCTTTTGGATAGCTGCGGCTTGAGCTTCTTCAACTGCCCCCAGTCTATGATCGAGTAAGGCGATCCCAAGTCGATTTCCATGGGGCATAGTGTCCTTTCCACGTGGACGGTCACGTGGAACTTGTCAGATCCCTTGGCAGCGGCGTGCGCTATAGTGGTCTGATGGACCCCTCTGCTCTTTACGTGGCTCTCTCTGTCTCGCCGGGGGTATTGGGACCGTTTGGATGACCTCTGGTATTCGCGGTCCATGGTCCTGGGAGCCTCTGAGACTGGTTCTGCCGCTCTGCATGCCTCAGCGATGTGGCCCTTTCTCCTGCAGCACCTGCAGGTCGCATCCCGCCAGTGACATCTGGCGCGTGGATGGTCCCCGTTGCAGCTGGCGCAGCGTTCCTCCCGGCCGCCATCTTGAGGCTTTTTCTGCCTTTGGGGTCTTGTGACCTTATGGATGGCCATTTCAAATTCACTGAGTCAGACTCAGTGATGGTCTCGTCTGAAGATTGTTGGGGATCCCTGTGGATCTTGTCGATCCCCTTGGATCTTCGCATCGCGGCTACTGCTCTGTCGGAAGATTCGGCGGCTGTAGCTTCTTCGATCACGTCTTTTAAGGGCACTTTCTTCCGGCTGAGGAGTTTCTTTTGGACTGTGCTGTCCCTCATTCCGAAGACGATTAGGTCCCTCAGCTGGACGTCCACATTCTCAAACTCGCAGCTGGCCGCGATTTTCCGGAGCGCCAATATGAAGTCCTTGACTGATTCCCCATCATGCTGATTCTGCTGATGGAAGTCGAACCAGTTGGCTAACGGGGTGCTCGATGGAGCGTAATGTTCCTGAAGGACTTCTTGTAGCTCAGACCATGGCATCAGCTCGATGTCTCTCGGTGCCACGAGGTCCATGGCCATTTCCAGGACCCCTGAGCCACAGTGAGCCAGGAAGAGGGCTCTCTTCCTGTTGTCGTCCAGATCGGTGAATCCGCAGCCCGCCAGGAATTGTCTGAATCGGACCATGAAGGACTTCCATTTCTCCTGGTTTGGCTCGAACGGAGCCAGCGAGATCTGTGGTCCGGACATGGTTCTGTGACTCAGCTTTGGCGATTCCGCTTCAGTGATTCAGCTCTTTTTCTGGGTGGTGGTGGCGATCGTGCCCGCTGATCTGCTGTCGGTTCTTTCCTCGTCCTTCGTCGCCAGTGTTAGATCAGCGCAGGGAAAAGAGATGTGACTCAGCTATAGTCCGATCAGCACTTTATTTCAATAGGAAAACGAACTGCCGGGTGAGCTGCCGAGCCTCCTTTTATGCGGCTCCGGCAAGTCAGCCGGCCAATGACAGCTATTTAAAGTTCCCGCCGGTGGAATCAGCCAATCCTCCGGCGGATGTCCTTATAAGATCATAACACTTACCAAGGAGGAAGGGAAGGAGTGCATATTTAAACCCTTCTTATTCAGTGTAAATATGAATGACTTACTAGGAATAATAAAGGATAAAAAAAAACCAGATCATTAATAAATCTTATTTTATTTTTTGACAAAAATGATTAAATTAGTGGACCAATGAAATGCAGGGCACGTAGTATACAGTACTTGGATTTCAGAAAGGCTTTGACAAAGTAAACCACAACCTATTTCTCGGGAAGCTGAAAATATGTGGGAGAGACAGCATCACGTCCAGATGGGCTCAGCCTGTGGTCCTCAATGGAACTACGTCTGCATGGAGGGAAACAAACAGTGGGGGACCCCAAGGTTCCATTTTAGGCCCAGTTCTCTTCAACATCTTCATCAATGATTTGGATGAGAGGAGAAATGGAGAAATCATCAAATTTGAAGACAACACTAAAGTGGCAGGAATAGCCAACGTACCAGAAGATAGACTGATGATCCAGATGGATCTAGATAGACTTGAACCCTGGGCCTATCTAAGAAACTGTAATTCATTGTAGAGAAAAGTAAGGTTTCATACTTAGGCTAGAAGAACCAAATGTACACTTACAGATGAGGTGAAACCTGGCTCAATAAGTGTAACTATGAGAGGGATCTTGGAGTCCCAGTGGACAATCACCTAAATATGAGCCAGCAATGTGTGGCAGCAGCCCAAAAAGCTAATTCAGTCCTAGGCTGCATTACCAGAGGGATAAAATCAAGATCATATGAAGTATTGGTACCACTTTATGATGCCTTGTCAAGACAACACTTGGAATAGTGCATCCAGTTTTAGCCACCATATTATAAAAAAGATGTAGAGACTCTGGAAAGAGTGCAGAAAAGATGATTAAGGGCCTGGAGACTAAAACATATGAGGAACAGTTCAGGAATTCAGTATGTCTCGTCTAGTGAAAAGGACTAAGGGTGACATCATAGCAATGTACCAATATTTGGGGGGCTGCCACAGAGAAGAGGAGGTCCACCTATTTTCCAAAGTACTAGAAGGCAAGACAAGAAACAAAGAGGGAAACTAATCAAGGAGAGAAACAACCTAGAACTAAGGAGAAATTTCCTAATGGTGAGGAACGTCTCCCCTTCAGAAATGGTGGGTGGTCCATCACTGGAGGCTTCTAAGAAGAGACTGGACAGCCACTTGTCTGGAATAGTATAGATAGATACAGATTAAGAGAGTTGGAAGGGACCTTGTAGGTCATCTAGTCCAAGCAGACCCTACACCATTTCTGACAGATGACGGTCCAGTCTCTTCTTGAAAGCTTCCAGTGATGAAGCTCCCACAACTTCTGAAGGCAACTTTATCTCTTCATTTCCAGGTTGAATCTCTCCTTGTTCAGTTTCCATCCATTATTCATTGTCCGGCCTTTGGGTGCTTTGGAAAACAGCTTGACCCCCTCCTCTCTGTGGCAGCCCCTCAAATATTGGAAGACTGCTATCATGTCTCCCCTGGTCCTTCTCTTCACTAGATCACCCATGCCCAGTTCCTGCAACCGTTCATTGTATGTTTTAGCCTCCAGTCCCCTAATCCTCTTGGTTGCTCTTCTCTGCACTTTTTCTAGAGTCTCAACTTCTTCTTTATAGTGTGGTGACCAAAACTGGATGCAGGATTCTAGGTGTGGTTTTACTAGGGCTTTATAGGGTGGTATTAGTACCTCTCTTGATCTTGATTGTATCTCTCTGTTAATGCAATTTAGGATTGCATTGGCTTTTTTGGCTGCCGCTGCACACTTTTCACTCATATTTATGTGGTTGTCCTCTAAGACTCCAGGACCCTCTCACAGTTACTGCTATTATGCCTGGTTTACTGCTTGAACAGGGGGTGGACTAGAAGACCTCCAAGGTCCCTTCCAACCCTTTTATTTTGTTAGAAGTTCTGTTATAGGTACACATGTTTATCCTGCTAAATTCCTATTGGAATACACTGATTTATACAGATAATGTGATATTATCATACTTACACATTGGATTGTATAGACTTGGATTCTTTTGTCTTAATAATTATCTGATAATTTACAAATCAAGTTCAAAAGTTATGGTCTTTGTGAAATGATATCATAGCCATAGATGGTCAGCCAATAGAGCAAGTAACATCTTTCCTTACCTGGGGTTGTTTTCTCTGAGACTGAATCTTGGCTCCCTCATCATCCAAGGAGCTCAGTTAGAGAAAGGGCAGGAGTGAAAGTGGTGCTTAAATGAAAACCTCATAGCTCTCCAGCTTCCTCAGCCCCAATGATTAAAGTATACGAGGCCCAGTTTTCCCCCATGTTCTTCCATCAATCTGATGTTTGGGGCTCCAGAGAGAAACCACCAGTAGAACCAACCCAATCTCAGCCTCTGAGGAGGATCTTGGGGTGGGTAAAAGGACTCCAGCTGCTGCCCTCAGAGCTGATTTGGGAATTTACCCAATTTCTGTTTTGTCTAAATTCAGAAAATATGGGTATTATTGGCATGAAATTTAATCTATGGAAACTGACAGACTCTGAAAATTGTGGCTGTTGGAACAGACAAAACTTCAATTAGAGACCAAACTTGGATTAAGCAACTGATAAATCTTTGAGGTCTGCCTGTTTCTTGTATAACTGGAGAAAGAAGTTAAAAAATTTCCTCCAGAAAGAATCTGGGATATAGAAGCAAAAAAAGATGCAGCAATTAAAAGATGCACCTCGAAAATTATAATAGGCCCTTTATTGGAATAGAATACTCCAGTTGGCATTTGCACGTGTTAATATAATTGTGATAAATTATACAATCTTGTTAATAGTCTGTCTTTAATATTTTAAACAATGTCTGATTAACAAACTATTCTAATACATTCATGAGGACCAGGTTGGATATATTAAAATCTAATATTTTGGACTTGATCTGACCTCAGATATAACACAACTTTCTTCATTGTTTTTTAGATCAGTCATACAATTGTTTCAGAGGCTCTGAGTGATAAAAGTCAATTCCCTTTTTTCCACCGGATGAATCCCAAAGAAGGAATCCAGTACCCAGCAATTGTCCCACTGCTCCTCCATTTCAGATGGACCCTGATTGGCCTCTTTGCTTCAGACACAGAGAAGGGAGAGAATTTCATGAGGAGTTTTCCTCCTGTGCTTGTCAGGAGTGGAATTTGTGTGGTTATATCACAACTGTTCTCAACAACTGGATATACAGCATCCCTCAGGGATTCCCTCTCTGAGTGGAGACAAGTCAACGTCTTTGTTCACTTCATGGAATTTGGTTCCATTTGGGAGAGAATCCTTCCTTTCCATTTAACATTTATGCGTCTCCCAGGACCCATTGAAGGGAAAGTCTGTGTTGCGATATTTTCAGGATCAGACTCAATAAAGATAATAGAAATTAAAGATTTAAATATATCTCTCTTTAATCATAATAGGCATTCTATATTCGCTGAATATTCAAGATAGAAGCAAGGAAAATGGGGAGGATGGCTCCTTATATATACAAGGGGTGGAGCCAGGAATGGGAGTGGTAAATTATGAATACATTAAAGTCCAAAGAATAAGTTAACCCCTGATGTTCCATATATACATTATTTACACATTAGAGAATAAGGCATTTACATCTGACAAATCCCCCTCTAAATGCCGGTTCGTTATACAACACCAGTTACATTCAGATTCAGGACAATATAATACATATAATTTAGAAGTTAAATATTTGTGTTGTTTAGAAGGTAAGGGTTTTGTTAATATATCAGCTAATTGTTCAGAAGTATCACAATGTATTGCTTTGATGAATCCGTCTTGAGATAGTTGTCTCACGTGCTTAAATTTTATATCAATATGCCTGGACCTTTGTCCAATTGCATCGGATCTAGATATTTCAATGGCCGCTTTATTGTCTTCATGCATAATAAATGGTAAAGTAGGTTTCTTCCAAACATCTGTGATCAAATCATTGAACCATACAAGGTTATTTGCAGCTTTAGACAAGCAAACATATTCCGCTTCTGTGGTAGAAGTGGCTACCAGTTCTTGTTTACCAGTATACCAGTAAACTGGACAATCGTTCAATAGAAAAACATAACCAGAGGTACTCTTTCTGCATGATGTATCACCAGCCCAATCTGCATCAGCATAACAAGTAATTTTTGGTTCTTTGTCATTATTTGGTTCCAATATTAAACAAAAATCTAATGTACTTTTCAGATATCTTAAAATTCTTTTGACAGCTTCCCAATGATACAAGGTTGGTTTGCTAACATATCTTGACAATAAATTGAGAGGTAATGCAATATCTGGCCTAGTCCAATTAGATATATAAAGGAGTGAACCTATAACTGATCTGTAAAATGTGTTGTCTTTAAACTCAGGGGAAGATTCATCAGTGTTTCTAAGAAAATCAGTTTGCATAGGTGTGTCACATGTTTTGGCATTATTTAAGTTACATTTGTTTAGGAGTTCAATAATTTTATCTTTCTGAGTAAGTTTGAATCCCCTTTTAGTTTTGTTAATTTGTACACCAAGGTATTTATTCACTCTACCTAGTGATTTCAATGAGAAATGTTCGTTTAACTTATTTACAAAGATTTCCCTGCTCTCTTTATGCTTTCCAATATATAAAATATCATCCACATAAATTAATACAAATTCAATATGATCATTACTCTTTTTTACAAAGAAACAGTTATCAGCAGTGGTGGCGTTGAAATCCATGGTCTTAAGTACTTTTACCAAACAATCGTACCATCTTTTGCCAGATTGCTTCAATCCGTACAAACTCTTATTTAATAACCAAATTTCGTTCTTATTAGTGTATTGACTGTGTGGTGCTCTTACATATATTTCCTTATCTAATTTTGCGTGTAAGTATGCAGTCTGTATGTCATATTGAAACACGTCCAGATTGAGTGCAGATGCTACTACAAGAGCTGTTTTGACACTCTCTGTTCTCACTGTTGGTGAATAAGTGTCAGTATAGTCTTCTGGATATTTTTGTGCATAACCTTGTGCAACTAGTCTGGCCTTGTATAAGGTATTACCTCCTTCCAAATTCTTAATTTTATAAATCCACCTGGTACCTATAATTGTTTTATCCTTAGGTGCGATCGCAGGTGTAAATACATTTAATTCTTGTAAACTTTCCATCTCTTTTTCCATAGCTAGTTCCCATTTTTCTCTTTCTTCACGGGGAAGTTTCAATACTTCCTCATATGTATTAGGTGTTATTTGTTCTCCATCCATATGCATTATGTAATCTTTGTATTTATTTGGTATTTGGTTTCTATTGTTTCTAATATTTCTTTCAGGTTTGCTATGGTTGTCATGCAAATATCTGGCTTCCTTTTTTGTTAATGTGTCTGTCTTTATTTTATGCTGACTATTTGTCCAAGTTTTGGTTTTGTTCTTACTTTTGTTAATATTTTGATTTTCTGTTGTTCCTTCCTCGCAAGATATATTATCTTTGCTTTTATTAGGAAATATTTCATTAAGGTGCAATTTAGACCAATTGGCCTGCTCATGGAACACAGCTGTTCTGGATACTATAAATTTGTTATTATTATCAATGAATCTGTACCCTTTGGTTCCAGTTTCGTATCCCATGAATCTTAATCTCCTGGATACGTTTTCTCCCTTTCTTCTCAATTGTTTAGGTATGTGTACGTCTGCAGTAACTCCAAATATGTGCATGTGTGCTAATTTGGGTTTTCTATTGTACATCACCTCATATGGTGTCTTATTCACAATACTGGACCATGTTCTATTTTGAGTGTAATTTGAATAATGTAAGGCTTCTGACCAAAATTGTTTGCCTAAACCAGCATCCTCTAATGTGCATCTAATCATGGTTTGTAGTGTGGAATTCTTTCTCTCTGCAATCCCATTTTGAAATGCAGAAAATGGATTGGACGTGAAATGTAGCATCCCTCTATCCTTTAACCATTGGGAGAATTCTTTAGACATGAATTCACATCCCCTATCTGTCATAATTTGTTTTATTCTGATATTATGCTGTGTTTCTATGCGTTTGTAGAATTCCTTAAATTTCTGAAAGGTTTCATCCTTGTGCTTTAATGTGTAAACAAAACCATAGCGACTGTAATCATCCACTATTGTTAGGAAGTAACGTTTTCTATAGGTAATTGATGGAGTTAATGGACCAACTAAGTCCATATGTACCAAATCAAAAATATTGTTAGTTGATCTGTTAGATTTTTTTGGTCTGGGACTGGTTTTTAGTTTGGTGGATTTACATACTGAGCATTCCAAATAATTTTCACAATTTTTTATTTTGACACCTTCTGCGTGTTCAGTCATTTTTTGTACTACGGGAAAGCTTGCATGTCCTAACTTCCTATGTAAGATGTGAGCACACTCATCATGAATTGGTTTACCTATTTTTGGTTTCTTCTCATTGTGTGTATTTTTGTTATCATGAGTTATTTTACATTCATCATTGTCACTGTTACTGACATTTTCATCATCTGCTTCAATACAATCTTCCATATTTGAATCAATGTTATGTAACCATCTTTCTTTGGTTATCAGATAGGGTAGACTCCCTTTTATCATCACAGTACCTACATTTGTTTTGTTCTTTTCTATAGTTGCTTTCCCCTTTGAGAAAACTATATTGATGTCAGATTCTCTGCTTAGTTTTATAGCACTCAGTATGTTGTGAGGTATTTCTGGGATTAATAATACCCCCTCTATTTTCCCTAAACCAGGCAAGGTCACATTTCCTCTGCCTAATACTTGAACCTTTTCTTGATTAGCTACCTTTATCACAAACTTATCTTCTGTAAATGAAGTTAATATACTTTTGTTGTTAGTGGTGTGATTTGTTGCACCAGAATCAATAAGCCAATTATTGTTCTCATCTTGTTGTGTTCTGGTGCTGTCTTGTTTATTTAGCCCATTTAGTGACCCAGATTTTCTCTCTTTTGAATTTTCTCTACCCCCTCTACTTTCTCTGTAATTTGGTGGACTTCTATATTTGTGTCTATCTGTGGAAGATTGTCTGTAATTGTATTTGCTCCTATATTCTGGCCTATGTCTCTCCCTTGGGACTTTGGGACAGTCTCTTCTACTGTGTTCCCTGGATCCACAATTGTGGCATCTAAAGGCCTCATTATATTTATCTTGAAAGACTACTTTCCTAAAAGATTTGTGTTCTGTTTGGTTACTGGAACGATTTTTTCTTGAATTGTCTTCTGCTATCAATTTGTTAGATAGACTTTCTATTGATAAATATCCCAAATTAATGGTATCTAAGTGTGACATAAAGCTATCCCATGATGGATCAAGTGAATTGATAATAACACTTTTCATTGTTTGATCTGAAATCACTTCCCCCCTCAATTGCAGCTCAGCTCTTATTTTGTTTAGATTTATCAAATGCTCACTTATAGAAACCCCTGGTTTCACTCTAGAAGAAAAGAAATCCTTAGACATTCTTGTGGTTGTGGCTACGCTATCGCTGTGAAATAGATTAAACATGCATTGAATTATTTCTGATACAGTTAGGTTTGGTTTGATGCTATGATACATTGCAGGAGACACGCTAGAAATTATTATGAAAAATGCTCTATGATGTAAACAATCTATTTTTAAAGTCCAAGGTCTTCTTGGAGGACTAGTTATAAAGAATAGTAAATTTTCTTTCATGAAAATAACCTGAAGCTGTTGGTACCACTCTTGTAAATTAATGCCATCAATTCTAAGTTTTGGGAAGTCACTGGGTAAGTTCCCCACATTATTTTGTCCATTACTTACAACCTGAGGCAGTCCGTGGTCTCTCAAGTGCAGGAAATTACAGAACGGCATTGGGATGCTTGTAACGAGTCTGCGCGGTTCTCTGGCCAGTTCAAGTCTTTCGGGGCCGTCTACGTAGTTTTGCACATGCGCGTTGCTCATTTCTTCTTTGGCGCCGTTGTGGAAGGTTCTCTCCATTTCAGCTCTCTCGATCCGCTCCTCTTCAGATGAGTCGGTCTCTGGCTCGGTTTTTGGGGCTTTGGTGATGGCGACGGTTCTTCTCTTTCTCTTGTGTGCGCTGGCACTCGATTCTGTCTGCGGTGTAGGACGGAATCGGCATGGCTCTCTGGGCTCGGGTGTCGTCGTTTTCGAAGTCAGGATGGGAGCGTGCAGATCTTGAGTTGTCGGTTTGATTTCTTGCTTCTTCGTCGATGTCTTGGAGATTTTCAATCTTGGCCCAAAAGCAGCAAAAAGCGTTTTCATTGCTGACTTTACTTGAGACTTTGTTAAATCGTCTTCACTTTCTGATTTTGATTCATCTGAAGAGTTTGAGACTTCTTTTTCACTTTCTTCGTCTGATAGCGTTTTTCGCGCCAGAAATTTTGAACTGAGCGTTTTGATTGGCTCTGCTTCACTCTCTTTTGAAGTTCGTTGAAACCAAGATGGCTGCCGTTCAAAATTTCGCGCGAGGTCACATCTTTTCTTTTTTTACAACTATTTTCTCAGTAGTCATTTCACTCACAGTTTTTTGATCTTTGGGTTTTTCTTTAATGACGTTTTTCTCTCTCGCTGTTCCGCTGTTCCTCAGCATCTCCTGGAGGTCCGCGATGAGGCTTTCATCATTCTTTTGGCTTTTTAGTATCTTTAATATCTCTGACCTGAGTTCGTTATTTTCTATCTCAATTTTTTCCTGGTCGTTGTTTTCACTCATCAGTTCTTCTTCTTCAGTGGTGTATTCTTCGGATTCTCTCGAAATCGCATTAGTGGATTCGTTGATCATCTCTTGATCAGTTTCTATTTCTTTGCTGTAGGCCCTGGTGTTGGGCCTATCTTTCTTGGACATTTTTAATTACTTATTGAGTCAATTAACCATCCTCTGCTACCAGCTTGTTGCGATATTTTCAGGATCAGACTCAATAAAGATAATAGAAATTAAAGATTTAAATATATCTCTCTTTAATCATAATAGGCATTCTATATTCGCTGAATATTCAAGATAGAAGCAAGGAAAATGGGGAGGATGGCTCCTTATATATACAAGGGGTGGAGCCAGGAATGGGAGTGGTAAATTATGAATACATTAAAGTCCAAAGAATAAGTTAACCCCTGATGTTCCATATATACATTATTTACACATTAGAGAATAAGGCATTTACATCTGACAGTCTGGATCCTCACAAATTTTATAGGGTATAAAATAAACAAGCATAGAAAGCGCAGACTTCTCAAATACATCCATAGTATTTTGAACTTTAGTCATCTGGCAAAAGAAAGGCCAATTGATTCTGCCTTTGAACCCCATTTCTTTGTGGAAGAAAAGTTTCAAGATCCTTATTTCCGCTGTTCTCTTTCAAAGATCGTCTTTTCTGTCAAAGGCCGCAGAAGATGCACCCAGAAAGCCCCACTGGCGACCCAGGAGAAAAGGAACAGGATCCGGGTCCCAAATCACTATCTATGTTACAGTATCATTCAGACTCTGGCCCAGGCCTTGAATGCCGCTTATTCCTCCAGAATGAGGAGGAGAAGGAAGGAGGGAGAAAAGAGTTTCGGGTCTCCAAGGCTGCAGCCGTGGCAGGTATGGTGGTCCTGATATGGATCCATTAATCGGAGATCCTTTGGAGGAGGAATCCAGAGAAAAAGGAGGGGAACCAACTCAACAGATCTGTCCAATTCAATTACTCAGGGATTAATGGTTCCAAAGAGTAGATACCATGGCATTTTGATATTACAAACTGCTAATTTGAAAATGCTGTATTCTTTTTTAAATAAAATTCCTGTATTTGTGGGTGTGTGATGAGCATGGTGGAATTTCCCCTTTGTTCCATCCCCACTGCAGGTGGGTCTGTGTGCAGCTCAACAGGCAGCTAAACCCCCCTCTTCTCCTCCAGTGAAAGGGAGCCTGGGGTGGATCTGGGTGTTTCATTGGGAGAAAAGGGCACGGAGAAACTGAGGAAGTGCAAAGAGTGAGAATCAAATATAAATAGGAGATGGGCAGCATTAACTAAGAGCCAACAAAGAAGCAGCTGGAACTTCTCCAGGGATGCTCCGTGTGAGGGACGGAGGCCTCCGGATGACCATGTGTCTCGGTCAAACCGGCTGCTTCCGTCTCCTCCAAAGGCTGAGAGAAAAGGGAGTCTGGCTTCAGACCATACAGTGAGGCTTATCTGCCCCCGGCCACTAGGTGGGGCTAGAGCAACAACAGCCCAATAGATACATGTTGTGGCATGACAACTTTATAAATTTGGAGGAGACCCTGAGACCATCTAGCCCAACCCCTCCTCTCTGCAGGAATCCCAGTTAAAGCTTCTCTGACTGATGGCTGCTCAGTCTCTGCAGATAATCCATGAAGAGGAGACTGAACTTCTCTGCTTCACTGGCTCAGCTCTAAAACAGCAAATTCTCCTCCAAGTGTGGTGCCTGCGAGGGGACGTGGTCCTTGAGTTGGGGTCTCCCCAAACCAGAATGGTCACTTCCTGATACTTCCTGAAATGATGGCTGCATTTGCCTTCTTTACATGAACACCTTCCTGCTGACTCAGATTCTGTTTCCAGTTACCGTATTTTTCAGAGTATAAAATGCACCTTTTCCCCCCTAAAAGGGGGTGAAAATTTAGATGGGTCTTATACACCAAATATAGCCCTGCCCACCCACTGGCCCCCACCCTTTGCCCTCTGCCTCCTTGCAAGCAAACAGCAAGAAAAAACAGCTCTTTTCAGCTTCAGCACAGCCTAATTAGCACAAGTTGATTGGATCGGCCTCCCAATTCTCAGCTGATTTGCTCTCAGTTGTTTTGCGCAGGGCTCTGCTACGTTACTGCAAAGAGGTAAATTGCTGGGCAGATTTTTTTCTCCTTGTGCTAATCAAGCTATGCTGAAAACGAAAATGAAAGTAAAGCAGGCTGTTTGCTGTTTGCTGCAATGAGGCAAAATTGCTCAGAGGCAGAGGGAGATTTCTTTGTCTTCTTTTCCTCACCAAAAAAGGTAGGTGCATCTTATACTCTGCTGCATGTTTCTTGAACCCTTGGCCTGAATGGCCACCCCCAAGGATCTGAAGGGGCTTCCCTGCTCTATTTTGTGGCCATTTAGAATCATGAATCAAGTTTTGCCCTTTTTGACCTTTGTTTTCTCATCATTGATGCCCAGTTGATTGTAATTACAGTGCTGGAGAAGGGCTCGCAAGGCTCTTTTCAGGCCTTCTGGTGTTCTGGAGAGGATCACAGGGGCATCTGCATAGAGCAGGAGGGCGATGCTTCGGTCACCTATTTTTTTGGGTGGGGGGGTGATTTGGTTTGTTCAGCCATTTTACCATGCCGGTTATGTAAAAGTTGAAAAGCAGGGGGGCCAAAATGCCCCCGTTTAACCCCCTTTTGAGTTTTAACTGACTTCGAGAGGGACCCCTGCATATCACACCTCACCTTGAGGGATGTTTTAGTATGTAGGGCAGGTAATAGATGAAGAAGCCTGTGGTCAATTGAGGCAGCTTCCAGCTTCTCCCATAGCTTAGTCCTGGGAACCGTATCAAAGGCTGCCTTGAGATCTATGAAGCAGGCGTGGAATTATGCAGGTCTATTTGATACGTATTTTTCCATCAGTTGATGAAGAGCTAAGCACTGATCGGTAGTGCCTCTCCCCTCTCTAAACCCGGCTCCCTCTTCAGCGATCAAATTCTCCAGAGCCAGCCACTCTCCATCTGGAGATGTTTTCCATCAGGATGACCAGGGAGAAGATTAGCCTGACAACTTTCTTCTTGATCAACCCATGCTTTCTGGGAATCAACCTCTTGTTTTCAAAGAGTTTATGAATCATCTTTTTTTCCCCTCTGTTCATTTTATTTGTCATCTGCTCTAGAATGTTCCCTATAATTAAACAATTGTGTCAATGATATTTTCTCTATGCTTTGTCAGTATATGATGGACAAATCTTTCTCAAAACTTTTCATTCACTTATGAAGATAATGGCAGTATTTGTATCCTATTTAACCATATTTGGAGATTAGACAATTGCAGAAGAAAGATTCAATGTGGGATAAGAAACAACGTTTTCTGTTTTTCAAATTCCTGGATGTTCCCATTCTAGTTTCATCCCTTTCTGGAAAAGAATGAATTTTGGAATATTTCTGATAGCAAACTGTACTTGGACCAAAATGGAGAAATAAAAGCAGATCTGAGTATCAGAATCTTCTTGGTTCTCCCCAAA
This sequence comes from Pituophis catenifer annectens, assembly GCF_029215685.1. Lineage (NCBI taxonomy): Eukaryota > Metazoa > Chordata > Lepidosauria > Squamata > Colubridae > Pituophis > Pituophis catenifer. Next base: position 100,016 of record NW_027256904.1, on the reverse strand, counting down.
GGGGATGTCAAGGAAGAGTTTCTGGTGTATTCTCAAAGACAGAGACTTTTTATCAAAAAAGGTGCTCTTTCACGGCTAAAGTTGCTCAATAAGGTGGGAGAAATTTTGGTGTCTTTTCTCTGTTTTTCAAAGCCTGAGGTCCCATTTCAAGTGGGCAAATCAGGGGTGAAATGCTACCGGTTTGCTCTGGTTTGGGCAAACTGGTAGTAATAAAAACTATCCATTCGGGTGAACTGGTAGTAAAAAATACTTTTAAAAGGTAAAAAAAGCTGTGATCATCAGAACCTTTTTTTTTTTTACTTTTTAAAGCATTGTTTTACTATCTTTTCTCATGAACTGGTAGTAAAAAAAAATGCTTTAAAAAAGTTAAAAAAAAAAGTTGGCCAAGCCCACCCAGTCACATGACCCACCAAGCCACGCCCACCAAGCCACACCTACAGAACCAGTATAACAACAAATTTTCCATTTCACCACTGGGGCAAAGCCTGGAGTCTCCAGGGTGGTTGGCCTCCCATGCCAGGTGGTGTCAACTAATGGAAGCTCTTCAACAGACGGGACCTAAGTGGAGTGCTTTGCCATGTTTTAGGAAAATCTTTCAAGATCTTATTTGACCGAGGTTTCTTTCCTCATCACAGTTTAATTTCATATTAAAAAACCTAATAGAACAACATCTCCCCCAGAGATAAGGAGAATCCATGACCTCAGTGCCTTCCGCCGTGCCCTTAAAACCTTCTTTTTCCAGCAAGCCGGGCTGGCCTAATTTTTAAAGTGTTTTTAATTGTTTTGTTTATCGTTTTTAATTAATGGGGCCAAATTTATATATATCTTTTAACTGTATTTTAATATTTGTATTTGATGTTTTTACTTGGCTGTTCACCGCCCTGAGTCCTCAGGGACAAGGGCGGTATACAAATTCAAAATAAAATAAATAAAATAAACATTTCCTAAATCTTTTACAGTAAACTTTATTATCAGTTTTAATAAGAATATATCATCATATTTAAAACTTTTTTTCGCCTCCATCCCTCTGGACTACATTAAATAGAAAAGTACTTTATTGTAATGTTAAATTGCAAACTCAAAAGGGAGGAACTACATGAAGAACCTGCCAGTTGTTTTACCTCTTGCATCTGTTTAGAAGTAGTCAGAGGTTTCCTATTTACCTCAGTGAAGTATAGAGGCTACTTGGCTAATGTCCATTTCTGCCTCCATTTTCCATGGACGGAGAGTCCTAACACCTTTTCTTTGCCATTCCTTTTCTTCTGCTCAGTCCCTGCCTCAGTCCAAATGTGTGGAAAGTTGTCATCCTGGATTTGTCAAGAGGGCTCGAGAAGGAGAGCCAGTTTGCTGCTATGACTGCGTTCCTTGTCCGGAGGGGACCTTCTCCACTCAGGAAGGTGGGTCACACTGAGGAAAATGGGAGGCTTTGTGGAACTGGATCCAAATTCCAAAACAGATTGAAGCTCACCTGTTTTTTTTTATTTTTAACCTGCACAATTTCTTATATAAACGGATGTAAATCAAGAAGACTTGGAAGGAGGGGCTGGGAAAGAGATGGGAGGAGGGGGTGGCAGACTGGGAAAGCTTTACTAACAGCAGAGGAAATATCTTTTCTCCTTTTTAGTTTGGATGTGTGCTGCTAAGTTTACCTTTCTAGGAACATCTGAGATCTTTGAAACTTGATGAATTATTTTAGGTCCACCTTCTGAAAGACTTTTCAATCCACTGTATATTGAATCCTCCCCTTGAGGATCACTGAGAAGATGTCACTGGTCCATAAACTGATGCTGTGGATAGTTATGGGGGGAACTCATTACACAAATAGTCTCCCAGTCATGTAGATCAATCAATCAATCAATCAATCAATCAATCAGAATAGACCTAGAAGGAACCTTAGAGGTCTTTTAATCCTACCCCCTGTTTAAGCAGGAGACACTATACCATTTCAGACAAGTGACTGTCCAGTCTCTTCTTAAAAATCTCCAATGTAGAAGCACCCACACCATCTGGAGGCCAGCTGTTCCACTGGTTAATTGCTCTCACTCATAAGTTTCTCCTTAATTCCAGGTTGCTTCCAGATGTTACAAGGTATCCTCCAAGTCCAGGATATTCACTGCCATGTGGCAGGACTCAGGATGTTTGCCTAAAAAGATTATATAATTCAATATTTACCTCTAATAATGTAGTTTCCTATGAAGATTCTACACATTACACAAATAATTAACATCCTAGGACTTCCCTCAACTTCATATAACTAGCTATATTTTTTAATTTAAAAAATTCCTTCTTATGCTCTTTTTAATGAAATAGTAAAGAAATTCTTCTTGGGAAATGTCTGTGGTATCAGCTGTTATCCAAAGAAGGTTTTTCTTGCAAGAGAAAAGGACAGAATATTAAAGAAATATTGCTTTTTTGCTATCTTAGATACAGAAAAATGCATCAAGTGTCCAGATGATAAATACCCAAATGAAGCCAGAGTCCAATGTATCTCCAAAGTCATAACCTTCCTGTCTTATGAAGAACATCTGGGCATCATCCTGGTTTCTTTTGCTCTACTCTTCTTCCTAACCACAGGCCTTGTTTTAATCATCTTTATTAAATACCGAGAAACTCCCATTGTCAAAACCAACAACCGGGACCTCTCCTACATCCTCCTGGTCTCCCTCCTGCTTTGCTTCTTGTCTCCTCTTCTCTTCATTGGTCAACCAAGGAAAGCCACCTGCCTTCTCCGACAAACGGTTTTCAGCCTCATCTTCTCAGTTGCTGTTTCTTCTCTCTTGGCCAAAACCATCACGGTGGTGCTGGCTTTCCTGGCCACAAAACCAGGAAACCGAGTGAAGAGATGGTTGGGGAAGAGCTTGGCCAACTCCATCATCCTTTCTTGTTCTACAGTCCAAATTATCATCTGCTCCACCTGGCTGGGAGTTTCTCCCCCCTTCCCTGACTCTGACCTCCACTCCCAGCCTGAAGAGATCATCCTGCAATGCAATGAAGGGGCCGTTGTCATGTTCTACGTCACCCTCAGCTACATGGGCTTCCTGGCTGCCATCTGCTTCACGGTGGCTTTCCTGGCCAGGAACCTGCCTGGGGCCTTCAACGAAGCCAAGCTGATCACCTTCAGCATGCTGGTCTTCTGCAGTGTCTGGGTGACTTTTGTGCCCACCTACCTGAGCACCAAAGGGAAATACATGGTGGCTGTGCAGGTCTTCTCCATCCTGGCCTCCAGTGCTGGTCTGCTGGGCTGCATCTTCATCCCCAAGTGCTACATTATCCTTCTGAGGCCAGAACTCAACACAAAGGAGCAGCTCACAGCCAGAACAAATGGAAAAACATGAAATATAACACAAATGTGATTGTGGAAGAATTATTATAGTTTCTTTGTTAACGGTTCTTTTATTAGAAAGGAGATATTCTTTCCATTTAGATCGTATGCAGGAGTCCAAAAAATAAAATGCATATGTTTCAAATTTGGAAATTTTTGAATTCTTCACAAAGGAGCAGCTTACAGCCAGAAGAAATGTGTAAATGTGAGACTGAGGAATTTCAACCTTTAACATTTTCCACAGTACAAACATAGAAAATGGTCCAAGCTCTTCTCCATGCATGAGTGGGCAACTATTTTTCTTGAAATAAATAAAGGGTGTGTGGAAGATTGTGAGGAGACCAATTTCTTGGAGAAATGGGAGCATGTTAGCAAGACAGAAATATAGAAGGAATGTATGGAGCAAAGTTGATGCCCTCATTTCTCAGTACATTTCACCCAAACTGCTTTGGCAACGCAACTGAGATGTTTCTTTTTGTTTACACAATAACTCTTTCTTGAGGGTAGCAACAATACAAGGCTGGGGAGGTAACCTGAGTCTTTCTAATTCTGAATATTCATGCTCAGATCATCTATTAAATAAAATATGCATATGTATGATTGTCATTTTCTCCTCCTTTCCTGGAATGTATAAATATGATTGCATCCTTTTGTCTGTAAGATTTCCTCTCACTATTTTCTGGGGAGAATTCCTCCAGTGGACACTGAATAAATAATAACTGCAGTGAGCCTGGATTATTGGTTTTTTTGGGTCCTCTTTTTCTGTCCACAGAAATTGTTGTTCGAAGTGGGATTGACAATCTTCCATCTGCCACCAGGGACAACAGATGGGGCAGCCCTATAGGGTGAGTGTTGTGAGATTGATCCCATAACCCTTCCCACTGCCACATAAAGGCACCATAGGAGCTTCTGTCAGAACACAGTCTGTGTCTAAGTGTCTCTTGTTGCTGGAAAGGTTTGTGGTCCCTTCCGTCCCAATTTCTCAGCCTGCCTGGCCCTGCTGTGAGCTCAGCCGAGTGATGTCTGGAGGTATCCAGGAACTGAGGGGGAATTTGGCTTTGCAGAGTGTGTGGGACCCTCTGTTGAAGAATGGAGGCTGACCCAGAGGTTCTGTGCAAACTCCCTTTTTCCTGTTGTCTGAATGGAGGAATTCAGATGATCCTAGGCAGGGAGGGAAGTGGATGATGGGGCTCCAGCAGACTCTGATTGGGGAAGGAATTTTTCCCAAAGAAACAGGGAAACCTGCTGTGTCCCAGGGCTGGGAGGGGGTCCAATGCCTCCACTGCAGTGTGGGTAGCTACCGGTTCTCCCCAGTTCGCAAGAACTGGTAGTGGAAATTTTGAGTAGTTCAGAGAACCGGTAAATACCACCTCTTCCTGGCCCCACCCCCAATCTATTCACTGCCTCTCGACTCCCAGCTGATCGGCTAGAAGGAAAAAATCAGGGTTCACTTGAGAAAGAAAGGGGAAAAAATCAAGATGCCGTCGCTTTAAATTGACAAGCCAAGAAGCAACTGCTGGAGGGAAGTTTTTGCTTGCAGAAGCAAAGTGACATTCAGAAGTTCGTTTCTGGGTCAGCTGAACAACAAACTGGATAAGGAGGAGGGATTCTTATATGATTCTATGTTTTTGAAGTTTTGGGGTTTGTGCAACATGGGCTTTGTGTTTCTAAAAAGGTTTGGGCCATTTCCATTGTGAAATATCCTGTCTTGAATGAGTTTTCTGCCTGCTTGTAAATGGAGCCAAACTTCCAGCTTCCACTTTCTACTATCTCTAAGCACCGGTAGCTGTTTTCTTGGTACAAAGTTTCCTTTATGCAGCTGGCAGGAATGTAGAATGAGCATCAGGCAGGTTCCTTCTTAGCAGCTTGATTTTTCCTTTCTTTTCCTATGAGTAATATTTTATTTGGGGAAATGAAGAGGGGGGAGTTTGATTCCTTCCCAGAGCAGGTTAGTGGGGTGGGGAGGGAATGGGGATTTTGAAGTAACCGTCCCATGTTACGCCCCACCCACCAAGCCACACCCACAGAACCAGTAGTCAAAAATTTTGAAATCCATTTTGTTTTGCCTTCTGGGGCTTTGGAAAATACATTCTTTCTGGCAGCCCCTTAAAAGCCTGCTGCCTATCACGCTCTTGGGCAAAGCATGGGAGCCATTTCCTCCTTTCAGTGGTCCAGGAAAGTGCATCTCTAGTATGTAGATAATAAAGTGGAAAAAAGGTGAACAACATTTTGACAGAACTAGAGATACGTTGAGGCTGGGTGTGACAAGGAATGGCTGGGAGGGGAGGGGCCAGGCGAGGCACTGCTTGATGTGAGTGACATTGAGTTGGCCACGCCCACCCAGTCACATGACCATCAAGCCACGCCCACAGAACCGATAGTAGAAATTTTTAGAACCTACCCCTGCCCCACTGGTGCCCCCAAAGGCTGCAAAAGAAGGGAGTGAGTGAAATTGGAAGGGATGACTAAAAAAAATACCTCTTCCTCCTTGTGAGAAGAGAAATTCCCGTATCTGCAAAAGGCTGTGACAGATTCCATGCAAACAGAAGCAGGAAAGCCAGTTTTTATTTTTGTTAGATTTTATTTTCATTGTTTTATTATTTTTTCAAATAACTAAAGGAGGTGAACATGTCCAACTCTTCTTCCTCTTCCTCTTTTCCCCACAACAATCACCCTGTGAGGTGGGCTTGTCTGAAAGAGAGTGTCTCTCCCGAGGTCAGCAAACAGGCTTTCAGGGCTAAGGCAGGACTTGAACTCAGGATCTCTTGCTTCCTAGCCTGATGCCTTAACCATTGTCACTGTTAAGGCAGGGTGGATTTTGGGCAAAGGCCCTGCTGGTCACCACTGCCGCCTCGTCTTCCAGCAGGACCCCAAGTCCCCTCCCCCCCCCGGGTCTTTCTGGGGTAGAGCAGCCCCATCCGAGAGCAAAGGAGAGAAACTCCTGGACACAGAGAGCCCCTCCCCCCCTCCCATCCCCTCCCTCTTGCCAGGGTTCAGCTAAGACTCACTGCCTGTAGGGGGCAGCATAGAGTCTGGCCCTTAAGTCCTAGCTGGGCCCTGGGAATTGAAATTGGGGCCTCCTGGTGATTGGCTCAAAGCTCCCAGCTACCTTTGATGCCTAAGGCGGGACTAGAACTCAGAGTCACTTACTGATTGGCTCAAAGTCACTAAAGCCCCACCTTTTCTTCATAGCAAGATAGGCTGGCCACTGCCCTCTTCTCAACCTACCCCTGGCATTTCCTGGTGGTCTCCCAGCCCTGCTTAAGCTTTTCCAAATCAGACTGCTGCTGCATCCTACAGCTAGTCCTCCACTTACGACCAGAATTGGGACAAGAAATGGCATTGCTAAGCTAGGCGGTCGTTAAGTGAGTTGTGCTGAATTTTACCATGTTTATTTCCACCGTTGTTAAGCGAATCACTGGGGTTGTTGAGTGAATCCTGCAGTCATGAAACAAACGCCGCTTTGCCCACTGATTTTCCTGGTCATAAATCCATGTTGATTGCCAGGCACCCAAATAGTGACCTTGTGTCCAAGGGGATGCTGCACTAGTCGTAAGTGCGAGGACCCATCATAGATGGCTTTTTTCAATGGCCGTGGAACGTGGAACTGTCACCAAATGAATGGATATAAATCAAGGACTCCCTGTAGGATACTTGGTTAGGGATTGAACCAGTGGTGAAATGTAAAATTTGTTACTACCAGTTCTGTGGGTGTGGCTTGGTGGGGGGGGTAATGTGACTGGGTGGGCGTGGCCAATTTTTTTTTTTTTACTTTTAAAAGCATTTTTTCAGCTGAAGAGGTTGTAGAAAAAATGCTTTTAAAAGTAAAAAAAAAAAAAGCCTCTGATGATCGCACAGCTGAGCTGGGCTTGTGGGGGGGGGGGGGGCACAGGGATTTTTGCTACCGGTTCCCCGAACCACCCGCCACCATCGCTACCCAATCGGGAGATCCGGTCAGAACCGAGAGCATTTCACCCCTGCCTTGGGGGGAGGGGAAACAGGGTCAGAGCCCAGGTGCGAATTAAGTGAGCTCAGAGTTGGCTTCCCTTGGTCCGTGCCTACCTGAAGCTCCTAATCAACACCTGGATTCCTTCTGAAGCTCCGCTTGAGGCTCACGATTCAATTAGGGCATCGGTCGGAACCCTGACGGCCTCCCTGAGCCCCATCATCCACTTCCCAACTAGCATGAATTACCTTGGCTAAACCAGAGGAAAAAGCCAAGGAAACCGGCACTTTTCAGACTCCTTGCCGGCCTTTGCGAGACAAACTAATTCAAATCAAATCACAAAATGCACAAAACCAGCCTCTAAATTCCAAAATGCTGCAGAAGAAACTGCCTCCAAATCCCCGTCCTGACCGAACCGAGAATCGAAGGCTGTAGTGGCTTCCGCCTCCATTCAAGCTTCTTTTTGAGCTGCTGGCTTCCCTCTTCCTTCTTCCTCGGATCCTCCCAGCTGAGGACCCAGCGGATCTCTTCCCTGAGATTGGCAAGATCCTACTGATCTTGCGCAGAATCCAAAGGATTCCCCCTCCTTTGATCTAGAAATTAGAAATCCTTCTGGGTTAAATACCAGGCAGGTAGGAGTTCATATAGGGGATCTTCCTTAGTTTCCCCTAATGAATATAGTACAGGTAAGTCCTCGACTGACAGGAATTCTTTTAGTGACCATTCAAAGTTACAACGGCGTCACTGAAAAAAGGTGACTTATGATCATTTTTTACACTTTCGACCTTTCTAGCATCCCATGATCGCTTGATCAGAATTCAGACACTTGGCAAATGGTTCGGACTTATGACCGTCGCTGTGTCCCAAGGTCACAGGATCCCCTTTTGCAACCTTTCCACAAGCAAAATCAAGGGGGAAGCCAGATTCACATAACAACCATGATACAAACTTAACAACTGCAGTGATTCACTTAACGACTGTGGTGAGAAAGGTCATAAAATGGGACAAAATTCACTTAACAAACATCTCCCCTAACAACATAAATTTGGGATTCAATTGTGGTCGTAAGTCAAGGACTACCTGTAACTCCTTTTTCATGCAATGTCCTGGTGTCTGATCTTTGTCTCATCCCAGCTATGAACTCAGCCTAAAGTCTCCTCTGATATCCACCGTTTCCCTCGTCTCCTGATAACCCCATTCCTTCCTTCACCCTCCGTTGTGGCTGACATAGCCAATGGGGAGGGGGGGATCTGGCAGCCCCTTTTAGTTCCTCAAACTGATCTCTCCCCCCCTCCAACCCCCCCCCCCCGGATGCATTCCTCCCAAGGTCCTCCTGGCTGGAGGGGCAGAGAGGAGCCAAGGCCTGGCTTTTCCAGGGGGGTCTGTGGATGGAAGCCTCCCCGGTGCTTCCTAAACCCCTTCAGAAGCTCCTTTTCAATGTAGGCTTCCTGGTCATGGAAAAGAGCATGGAGTGTGTTAGTTCAAGGCCAGTTTGACCTTCCTTTGAAAGACTCTTGGAATCTTGTGCTGCACAATTTATATCAGGAAGGGAAGTTGGGTTCTGCCAGCTGTAGGTTTCTGATTCAGCCATTACTAAGTGAATTACAGGGTGTTTTTTTTATGCTTCAGATGATAATGAGTTTCTTTAGAGCCAGACTTTTACTGTTTTTACTACTTTTATTCGTTTTTCAACACTGCACTGTTGCCCTGCCTGGTTGATGCTCTCAGGACAAACTGTATAAAATATATACCATCCTCATTCTGATACTGTTAAGTCTGCTGTTCTCTATAACCTTAACACAGATCATAAGATTTGGACTGTCCATCATACGAGTCAAATGAACAGAAACAGAAGCAATCTGGGCGCCAGGTGCTAAATTCTGTGCAGCCTCCCTCCCCCCGCCTGCTGTAAAGTAAGATCCCCCAAAATAAGACTTAATATCCATTTTTTTATACTTAAAGTGGTCATGAGGGCACAGAACCGGTTGTTAAATTATTTGAATCTCACACCTGCTGGATTTTGTTGAACTCTTTTCCGTTGATGGGTGGGGCCATGCAGGCTAAAGAAGGTTGAGTGGATGAGAGAGAGAGAGAGAGAGAGAGAGAGAGAGAGAGAGAGAGAAATGGACCCAAATGAGCTGCTGCGGCCATCCCTTGACAGACCCCAGAACGTCCTTGGAGACCCCTGGAAAGTGACCTTGTTTGTCCTTGGGGGTCTATGCATTGGTTGGCCTCTGCGTTTTCTTCCACCAGTGCAGGTAAGTTGCTCCTGATCAGGGGAGTGGCGTCACCACAACCTGGGGAGCCCTGGGACACTGAAAGCCTCCCAAAATGTTTGTGCGACTAACAGGAGAAAGGATAGAGTCCCTCCAGGCTGGAAGGGACCTTGGAGGTCTTCTAGTCCAACCCCCAACCTTTCCTTGAAAATCTCCACTAATGGGGCCCCTGTTAAGAATAGGTTTATTATCTTTGTTAAGGAAAGAATGTACCAGTCAGTGATATTTTATTCTTTTTTTCTTCTTCAATCCCCAGAAAAAGGTGTCTGCAAGTGTCACCAGAGGAACGAAGTGAAGATGTGGAGGCCGCCATCATCACAGTGGAGCCCTACATACCGGAACCCATCAACCCCAACATCACCATCATTGATGAACGAAGGAGGATGTCAGACGTTCTGCCTTGCTCAACAATGTGATGGTTGGTAAGAGTTTATTTTTTTTATTTTATTATTATTATTCATATTTCTATGCCGCCCACTCTCCAAGGACTCTGGGCGGCTTACACCATAGACAGTATACTAAATAGCATATTGCCCCCAACAATCTGGGTCCTCATTTTACCCACCTCGGAAGGATGGAAGGCTGAGTCAACCTTGATTTGATCCGCTGATCTGCTGAACTAGCAGTCAGCTGAAGTAGCTGCAGTCCTGCACTCTAACCACTGCTCCACCTCGGCTCAATTAGTTTGAACTCATTTGGTTTTCAGTTTTTCTTTATTTTTCTATTTGAAAGATATTCTGTTATTATCGTTGTTGTTATTTAATGCCTTTTGTTTTGCATTTCTTGCTTTGGGGTTTTGGGTGGGAGTTTTTGGACTATGGAAGCCAACAGGAAAGAAAACGAGGAGCCTTTAATCTTAATTTGGTGGCTCAGTTTTTTGAATTGTTTTGTTTCTTCCTTTCTATTTCATTATTATTAAAATATTCAATCTGTGCTTCTTTTGCCCCAGGACAAGGAGCGGCCACGGCTGAGATGCCAACCATCCCATTGTTGACCAGGGCTGAACGTCTGGCATCGTCTTTCATCAATGATGGTGATGTGGGAAGTGATGGATTCCGGTATGGAGGTTCCACAGTGATTGAAGCCACCTCCTCATCTTCAGCTGGTGCTTCTGGTGACACTTGCAACACCTTCAACGCAGAGGCCAAACCAAGCATGGACCCCAAAGAGGAACAAGGTCACTTTCCAGGGTCTCCAAGGGACTTTGGGGGTTTCTGTCTGGATGGCCGCAGCAGTTCTGTATGTAAATATGTATTATACGTGTAATATATATAACTATGTAATATATCTTTTCTTCTGTTTGTGTATTTGAGGCTGCAATAAATTAATTTTAAATTCAAGATTGCTCTCTAAATATTTCTTCTTTCAGCTCTTCTTTCTTTCAGGTTTATTTTGGTCTGATTTTATTTTATTTTATTTGCGTCTCAGAAACCTCTCAGTATTTTGATGGGGTCTGTAGACTTTCTGTGTCCACCGTGCAGGTGAGCCTTGACTTGCGACCACAATGGAGCCCAAATTCTCTTTTGCTAAGTGAGACAGTTGTTAAGTGAATTTTTTCTCACTGTACGACCTTTTTGGCACCGTTGTTAAGTGAATCACTGCGGTTGTTAAGTTAGTCACACGGGATGTGAAGTGAACCTGGTTTCCTCATTGACTTTACTGGATCACGTGATCCCCAGACACTGTGACCGTCATAAATGTGAGTCAGCCGCAAAGCCTCTGTGTCAGCATTTCAATGCTGCCATAAAGAGGAGACGACGAGGCTTGACTTTTCACCTACTTATTTTCTCTGTAGATAATATCCCCTGGGAAATGGGATGGGAGGGGGACATTCCTGGGGTTGAAGGCAGGAGCTGGGGAGACTGACTTGGAAGATGGCCAATGAGAAGATGAGAATTGGGGAACGGAAAGGGAAGGGTTTGGGGGTCAGAGGGTTAGTATCGGCTACGATGAGTCGGGGCCAGATCTGTCGTACTCAATAAATGGAATATCTCAGCAAAGATTAATTGTTTGGGAGTGCAATTTATTTGAGATGACATTTAAACCTGATTGTTTGTTATCTGAATGTTAATCAGGTGACCCTGGGGATGCTGCAAGGGTCATAAGTGTGAAAAACGGCCATAAATCACTTTTTCGGTACTGTTGAAACTTCGAACAGTCTCTAAATGAACCATTGTAAATTGAGGACTGTCTGTATTTATATCCCCAACGCATCTCTAGATGGAAAGATCCTTTTCTCATATATCCCACAAAAGGCACCAACCCCTTCAAAACGGTTCCCAGAAGGGGAGGGGAGGGGAAGGAGGGGAGGGGAGGGGAGGAGAGGAGCGGAGAGGAGGGGAGGGGAGAGGAGAGGGAAGGGAAGGGAAGGGAAGGAAAGGAAAGGAAGGGAAAGGAAAGGAAAGGAAAGGAAAGGAAAGGAAAGGAAAGGAAAGGAAAGGAAAGGAAAGGAAAGGAGCCAGAAGCTCGACGGGCCCCGCAGCCCCACAGGCGGAATCGGAGGGAGGGGGTGAAGAAAGGTGAAGCCAGAAAGGACTCTGCTCGGAGACCGATGATGCTCAAGCAGGGAGAATTCTCATTGGTGCAGCCGCTGGTTCTGGCCCTTCCCACCTCCAAAGTCCGAGATCGACTCTTCCTCCCCCCAGTTCAGACCCCCGATCCCTCCTCTGGGGCTGGAAGCATCTGGCCAGGACACGCACACGCACACACATACACACGTACACGTTTCATTTCACAGATGAAGATTTCTGCCTAGGACCTGCCCAGAAAAGCGTAAGGACCAATGGGAATTCTCCCTTCTGCAGCGTCATCGGTCTCCGGGCAGAGTCTCCCTTGACTTCACCTGAGGGCAGAGTTCGGCGCAGGGAGAGGAGCGGAGAAAGGGGGGAGGGGTGAAGAAAGGGGGGGTTCATGACCCACAAATTTCGTCCTTGGGAGTGCCCCTCCCCCAACCCTTGGGGGTCCCTGCCCTCCCTGCCCCTCCCGGAAGCTCCTGCCTTTCGCTCCCTTCCTGGCAAAGGCGCTGCCGGAGGGTCTGTGGGGGTTTCGGACCCACCGCAAATAAGAGCTCGGTTTTGGGTTCAAGAACTGCTGTTGGGGATGTCAAGGGGGGGGGAATAAGAAGGGGGGAAGCGGGAATCCCTGGCTGAGACTCCTGAAGGGAGCAAAGAAAGTGGAGGGTCCCGTCTAGGGCTGCCATGAACCCCCTTAAGCTGCTTCCCCCCCAAATACCGAACAGATTTCCCCCCCTCCCACATACACACACACACATTTCTCCGCTTCTCTCTCTGCTATGAACTCACACACACACACACACACACGTTTCATTTCACAGATGAGGGTTTCTGCCCTGGGAAGAGGTCGAGGTGAGGGTGGGGCTGGATGAGAAGAGGGGAGCCACCCCCCATAGCCAGGGAAGACGTGGGGGTCCTTTTGTTGGGTTTTATATTTTATTCTCCTGCACTGACCCTCCCAGGGATGTTGTGCATGAGAGGGGAGTCCACGTCAGTCTCATCCATCAATGAAGAGAAGGTGTCACTTCTGGGTGGCCTCCTGTCCAGGCGATCCCAATGAAGGAGGAATTTGCATTCCGTCTGGGTCTCTGCCTGGAAAGAGGAGGGGGAGAGGAGAGAAACCCCTTCCCCTTCCTTTCCCTTTGGGGGAGTCTGGAACTGCAAAGGACTGAAGAGGAATCAGCCTGACCTGCTCAAAGCTTCAGAGGTCAAACCAGGGAGAAGGTTTCCCTCTTCAGAAGGGACCCCAAGTCTTCTGGCCATTCCTTGGTCTCTCTCTCTCTGCCCCCCCCCCTTTCCCGCTCCCTCCGGACTTTTCCTTACCTGCAGTTTTCCTCCCCCATCACCTGCCACCAGGTGTCCTCAGGATATTTGTGATGTTCCCTTACACAACTCTTACTCAGCAGAGCAAACCCCACCCAGGCAGTCGACCTCAAAACCAACCCAAATACCCTGGAACTGTCAATCATCCCTGGAAAGATCGAGGTCCCTGCCACAGTTGAAGAAGAAAGGATCCAGCAGGACAGCCAGTCTGAGAGGTTTGAGGGAGGAAGGGAGGGGGAAGGGGCCTCTGCAGATCCCCAGAGCCGGAAGGTCTGGAGGGGAGAAACCGGGTCCACCTGAACTCGAACAAAAGGAGGATTTCTGCCCCCCCCAAATCTGGCCACCTGCATCTTTTCTCTCCTCCCCCAAAGCCAAGGAAGCCCCTCCTTCTCCAGATGTTGCTGTCTACAGTTGTGGGAGTGAAGAAGGGCCCAGTTGTCTCAATCGTCTCCCCTCACCTGCAACTTATACACCCGACCCTGAGATCAGGCTGGAGGGGGAGGTTCAGGAGCCCCCAGGCCTCATCCCAGATGTCGCCCACAAAGGCAGAAGGGAAAGGGGGGGTCTGGCCTTGAGCATAGCTCCCCTTGCCCCTCCCTCCATTCGATTCTCAGGGTCTCCAAGGAAGAATCGCCCAAGTCTGGGCTCCATTGTCCAAAGGCATCGGAAGGCAATGGGCTTTTGAGGGGCCTGGAGTCTCTCTGGAGCTGGGATGGGATTCTTTAGGAGGATGAAAAGCCTTCGGTCAAATTGTCCCTTCCTTGTGTCTCTTTTCCTGCCTGATGTGGGCAGCAGGAACTGGCATGGGGGTCAGTGACGGGTGAGCCATTGGCCCTGCGCCCACCTGGCTGGACCCTGAGCTGAGAAGCTGGCAGATCATCAGGGAAGGACCTCCCCATTGCCCATACCCCATGGACCCCTCCCTCCCTCCCTCCCTCCCTTCCTTTGGGGCAGGGCTGGTTAGCTGACTCTATTTCAAGATGGAGGCTAAGAACTCTTCAGCCACGTCTTCATTCTTGGCCTTTTGCGGAGGCTTGGAGGCTTCTTCTGAGGGGCTTGTCCAGAGCAACAGAGGCAGGAGAAGACACACAAGTGGGAGGCCGCCACTCAGGATGACTCATTGCAGGGGATTCTTCCTCTTTCCTGGAACTGAGGAGGGAGGCAGGAAGTGGGAGAGGGGAAAGAGCTCCTGGGTGCAAACATGGAGTCCATCTCCAGGAGGGGATCCAGGAGGCGTCTTAATCTGTCCCTGGGATGGCTTTCCTCAGCTTGGCAGTTTCAGATAGGTAGAATAAAGACCATTGTGCCACAAGACACAAAGACACACAAACACACACATAGAGTTCACAAATCCTTCATCTATGCAAGATATAAAGGTTTTTGCAAGAATTTCAGGAAAGGAGACCCATAGTTATAACAGCCAAAGCCCAGATGACATCTTGAAGTAACTGTTCAGAAGCTGCAAGTAAGAGCAGGATTTCCTTGAGGAATCAGCCCACAAATTTCTCCTTCCAAGGTTGGAGATCAAAAGGCAGAGAGGCCACTTCTGTGCTCCCTCCATCAAGATCCAGAGAGCTGAGATGCCCTTCAAGAGGAGAGGGGCCTGGGCAGTTCCTGGGAGCTACCGGTCCATGTGAAAGTCCAAGGATCTGCTCACAATTTTGGGGTCCCATGTTATTTTAGGTCTCCCAGGGCTGCAGCAGCAGACACAACATCAAAGGTTCGGTCTCCGGTCTACAAACGGAGCAGCACCAGTGTTGGCAAACACATCTGGGTCCCCCTTCTTGGAGGAAGGTGGACTTGTTGCCAAGCATGAATCAGGACCAGGCATTCATTCACCTCTGGAGGCCATCAGATTTGGGCAGGCTGTTCTAATTCATTATCAACCACTAACAGAGACTTAACAGCAATGAATGAACAGGCCCCTGTCCAGCAATTAAAGGTTAGTTCTATCCTATTTTTTTAGATGTGATCACTGCAACCTCAAAGTGATGGTGCATTTCTTTAAGACACAAGAATTGTTCCTTTATCTGAGGAAAGTATTCACTACACGGGGAACAGTCAACTCTATCATATGTCTTTTTAAGTACCCTTCTTGGTAAATCAAATTGCATCAAATCAAGTTTATTACATCAAAGACCAGAGATCAGAACAAATAAAAACACTCAAGGAATATCCAGTTAAAAATTCTAGAATGAAATAATAAACAACAGATAAACTCTATATTAAAATTACAATTTGGCATCCAATGTCAGTTACACATGGCCTAAGGATATTATAATATCACTCCTTAAACTGTGAGGCCCACAGTCATTAAATGCAAAGGAGTAGCAATGCAAAAGGGTTGCTACCTTAGTTGTGTGAAATAGCTATGGTGGATTATTCCGTGTTTCCCATGAATCCCCAGCGCTGCTGCGGAGAATCTAGTCACCTTTGCTGTAACCATAGTCTGTTCCTCCTTAAGCAGCCACTGGAGCTAAGCAGCATCAGAATGGCCAGAATGCCTATTGGTTATTGGTTTAAAATATCTCCATAGAAAGAGCATCATGTCCAACTGTCTGTCCAGGAGAGGGTGGAGGATTGGGGGAGGGAGGGAGGGAGGGAGGGAGGGAGGTGGGGTGGGGGACTTGCTACCTCGTGTGCCAGGTGAGTCTGGCCAGAGCCGGATGTGGGAGCCAGAACTGAGCAGCCGAATAGGCTGAGCAGTCGGGGGCCGAACAGCCTGCAGGAGAGGAGGAGAGAGGAGAGCAGCCAGAAGCTGGAGGGGAGCCCAGGGGTCCCCAGGAGAGGCCGAGGGGGAGCAGAGACCCCCAGAGGCCACAAGGCTGAGGGAGCAGGGGGGCAGAACGGGAGGACAGGGCTGGGTGGAGGGTCTCAGAGGAGGCAGAAGCTCCTGCTGCTCCAGAGCCTCTCAGGGGAAGCAAGAGAAGGAGGAGGCCATGCCTAACATCTACCTGCCCTTTTGCTCCCCCACATCCTCATGCAGACACCCCATAACACCCCATAGATGGCCTCTCCCACCGGTCAGATCACACCAGACCCAACTCTCAGCCCATAAAGAAACTGGCAAACCTCCCATTCAGCCCCTCTGGCTCTAAGCCTCTGGGGAGCCCCCCAAACATACTTCATCAAGCACAGGGAACTCAACCAACAGGAACAGTCCAAGAGGGTTGGAAGGGACCTTGGAGGTCTTCTGGTCCAAGCAATGCTCCAGCAGGCTAAGAGTTGAGTCTTTAAGAGAGCTGACTTCAACAAGCTAAGAGAGATCTAACACAATGAAATTCAAAGTAGAGAAAAGTAAAGTCTTACACTTGGGAAAGAAAAACTGAAAGTACACATGTAGACTGGGTGAAACCAGGCTTAAGAGCAGTAACTGTGAGAGGATCTTGGAGTCTTAGTGGACAACCAGTTAAATATGAGCCAGCAGCCAAAAAAAGCCAATGAAATCCTATATTGCATTAATAGAGGGATACAATCATGATCAAGAAAGGGACTAATTCCACCCTATAAAGCCCTAGTAAGACCACACCTAGAATCCTGCATCCAGTTTTGGTCACCACATTATAAAAAAGATGTTGAGACTCTAGAAAAAGTGCAGAGAAGAGCAACCAAGAGGATTAGGGGACTGGAGGCTAAAACATACAATGAACGGTTGCAGGAACTGGGCATGGCTGGTCTAGTGAAGAGAAGGACCAGAGAAGACATGATAGCAGTCTTCCAATATTTGAGGGGCTGCCACAGAGGAGAAAGGGGGTCAAGCTGTTTTCCAAGGCACCTGAAGGCCACACAAGGAATAATGGATGGAAACTGAACAAGGAGAGATTCAACCTGGAAATAAGGAGAAATTTTCTGACAGTGAGAGTAATCAACCCACCGAACGGAAGTTGCCTTCAGAAGTTGTGGGAGCTTCATCACTGGAAGCTTTCAAGAAGAGACTGGACTGCCATCTGCCAGAAATGGTGTAGGGTCTCCAGCTTGGGGGGAAGGGGGTTGGACCAGATGACCTACAAGGTCCCTTCCAACTCTGTTAATCTGTTTCTAGTTTCTAGAGAGACTGGGAAGGATTCCACGTGTGAATGACCTAAATGGTGAATGCAGAAATGCTTAATTTTTTCTTTGAATCTCTTTTAGGCAAAAAGAAAAAAAAAACTAAAATATGAAAAGAACACTCAGATAGATAGAATTGGGATACAATTCCAAATAGGCACAAAATTCCTAAGGTGGCTGACCAACCGGACCCAGTGAGTGGTCCTTCATGGAGCTACATCTACATGGGGGGAAGCATTCGGAGGGGTTCCTCAAGGTTCTGCCTTGGGCCCAATACTCTTCCACCTCTTCTTCAAAGATCTACGTGAGGGGACAGAAAGGGAACTCATCAGATTTGCAGATGGCACCGAGCTTGTTGGAATTATTAGAACATCAGCTCAATTATCCAGAAGGATCTTGACAGACTTGAACGTTGGACCCCACCTAGCAAGATGTATTCACTGGTGAGAAAAGCCAGGATCTGCAGGATCCTTAGCAGGAATCCCCAATGCCTAGCTACAGAACAGGCGGCACCTGGCTCAGTAGTGGTACCTGTGAAAGGATCTCGTGGCAAAGCACTTGAGGATCTGCCAGAACTCTGCTCCAGCTGACAAAGGAGGCCAAGGCAGCCTTAGGCAGCAATAAAAGAGGGGGAGACTCAAGATGGAGAGAAGTTCTGGTACCGCTTTATGTCTCACTGGTCAGACCACCCTCGGAATACTTTGTCCAATTCCGGTCAGTCCGAAAAAGAAAAAGTTGTGGAGATTCTGAAGAGAAGAGGAACAAAGATGATTTAAGGTCTGGAGTCTAAATCACTTGATGAACGGTTGAGGGAGTTTGCTATGTCTGGCTGAGACAAGGTGGGAAGGATTGGGCAGCCATGATAGAATCTTCCGGCACTTTTAGGGGCTCTGACAGAGAAGAGGGGAGGGGCTTCATCTCCAGAGCACTGGAGGGAAGGACAAGAGGAAATGGGGGGGTGGGAGTTTGTTAAAGAGAGACCCAATCTAGAAGTCAGGAGAAATTTTCAGTCAGTAGGAAGAATCGAGCAATGGAATAGGTTGCCTCCCAAAGGAGTGAGGGCTCCATCTCTGGAAGTTTCCAAAGTGGACAAGAGAACCGGATGGTATAAAGTCCCTGCCTTGAGCAGAGGGTTGGACTAGAAGACCTCCAAAGTCCCTTCCGGCCCTATCAATCTCTCTCCTATGTTCTACCATCCCTAAGACGACTTCACCACCCACCGGCCACTGACCAGCTCTAGTTGGCCTTGGTGGCCCCCGGCTTCCCCCTCCTGTTGCTCCTCTCTTGCAGCCTCTGGAGCAGCAGGAGTCTCTGCCTGCCCCCGAGACCCTCAACCCAGCCCTGTCTTCCAGCTCTGCCACCATCTCCATCAGCCTTGCGGCCTCCGGGGGTCTCTGCTGCCTCTGGGCATCTCCTGCAGACCCCTCAGCTCCCACTTCGGCTTCTAGCTGTTCTCCTCTCTCCTCCTCTCCTGCGGCTGCCCTGCTCCCAGCTGCTCGGCTCGTTCGGGTGCTCAGTTCTGCCTCCAAGATCCAGCTCTGGCCAGACTCTCTGCTCTCCCCACAGCAGAGCCCTCACCCTCATCACTGCTGCCCCTCGGCCTCAGCTGGCACTCCGAAGGTTGGATCTGAGCCTGGGGACTCACAACTACCAACCTCACCTCACCACTGCCACAGCCATCACCCCCACCCTCCTTCTTGGCTCAGATCCCTGGGATTCCTCCGTGCTCTCAGGCCCTGATGCTGGGTGGCTGGGAGGCTTTCAGCTCAGTTGCCAGTCCTGCAGTGACTGGCAAAGTGAAGGTAAGGGAGGGGCTTCACCTGGTAAGGGTGGGGCTCGCATGACTCCCCTGGCACACTGGGTGGCAAGTCAAGGGAAGGGAGGGGAAGAGTCTCTTTTCTTTCTCAAATGAGTAAAAGGCCCCCATTCCTCCATTCCAGCTATGGGGAGAGAGTGTCAGCAAAGTTCTGCCATGTGCTGGTCACTCAGGAATGCCAACATCATTTCTGGAGAAGCCCACTTGGCTGGTGACCTCTCTGTGGAGATCTTCTTTGACTTTCTCCAAACGCCTGTTCTGAAGCTCTGATTCTTGGATGGCCATTCTGACCTGGTTCACTCCTTCTCTGTTGTCCTCCAGAGTTTTCTGCTGGTCTTCCATTGTGGCCTGGTAAACACAGCTCTGCTGCTGATGCCGATTGTTGAGGTGCTTCTTCTCATTTCCCCTCACATTCTGAAGACGGGTGATTTTCTGCTTTGGTTGGATGGAGTGGCTTTTCTCCACAAGGTGTAACTTTTGTCCCTCTCAGCCAGTTCATGCTGCAGACTCTAGAGGTG
The DNA here is from genome assembly GCF_029215685.1 of Pituophis catenifer annectens. Lineage (NCBI taxonomy): Eukaryota > Metazoa > Chordata > Lepidosauria > Squamata > Colubridae > Pituophis > Pituophis catenifer. The sequence continues at coordinate 80,255 of NW_027256904.1, read as the reverse complement.
CTTCTTAAGTTCTTAAGAAGGTTCCAGACCTCTTTGAGGAGTTTCTCAGAGGTTCTAAGGCAGCCTTCTCAACTCTGAGGAAGGCCACTTGACTAGTAACCTCAGACATTTCTTTCTGGAGTTCTTCAGTGTGTTTCACCAAAAGTTTGTTCTCTACCGCTAACTGATGGATCATCGTGTTGGCATGGTCCAACCTTCCTTTGTTCTCCAGCAGAGATTTCTGCAAGTCTTCTGTTGTGGTCTGAATTTGATCCACAGTCTTCTTGAGACAACTGTGCTGCTCTTCCATCCGTTGTTTGTCTTTCTTGAATTCCTGGATCTGAAAGTCAAAGGAATCTCTCAGTTGGTTAATCTGGAGATGGAGGCCATCAGTGCTCGCTGAGAGATACCCCAAGGATCTTCCCTCAAGGACCTTTTCTTCCCTGGTGCTGACCTGTTTGAAAAATGGAGTGACATGGTCACTTCCTCTCTCAGTTCAGGGGACATTTTGCTAACCGGCCTTAAGTCCACAGATGCCTTCAAGGGGCCCAGTTTGAGAAACACTGAGACAATCCATCACAACTGGTCTCCCTTCAAACTGTCCTGACTTCCCATTTGATTCTGGCTCCAATTCGAGGCATCTCATCTATCAAAACTCTCCAAAGGAGTCAGAATCAGCGATCGATCAATTCGGCCATCTCTGGCACTGCTAGGGGGCTTCTGATCACAGGGAAAGGGGGAGGTGACCATTCGGATTAGGAAAGAGCCCCCCCTCCAAGGACTTACCAGTCCCATCCAAGGCACGAAAGCCTGGAGGGTCACCTTGGGCCAGTCCCTCCCTCTCAGCCGTAGCCTACCTCACAAGGTTGTTGTGAGGGCGAAGGCGTCTTCAGTATGTTCATGCCTTGAGCTATTTAGAGAAACAACAAAGGTGGATAAAAATCTAAGCAATAAAAAATGAAAATATATAAATAAGTCAATCACCAGGCCGAGTCTGTTTGGGGAATAACTACATCTGGCCAACGGAATCCCTTTTTAGATTAATTTCCCCAGGTCAGTTTCCAGCTTTGGGGTCTCAATGCCTCTCCAACTGGGACATCCCAAAGCCAATTTTTTCCCTAGTTGATATCGCTGCCCCCCAGCCGCCCGGCCCCAGCCCCTTTCCCGAGACAAGGACCTTCGACATGGTGGATGAGGAGTTTGGTGACAGGTATGGAGGCTGCAGACACGGCAGGTATCAGCACGTCTGTCGTGTTTGGTTGAACCCCATTTCACTCATCTACCCTCCCCTTAATTCTGCCTTAAAGGGGAGGGTCTCTCCCTCCTGAGGAGCCCAGGCGAGGGAGGCCCTGCGATGCCCCCAGTGCTGCCATCCAATCCAGCCACTTTCCAGGGATGTTGAGCAGAGCCTCCATGATGTGGTCCAGACTCCCCAAGGATGCTGGAGGTTGCCATGGTGAGCTCCAGCCAATGAGCTCAGGAGGAGCCTCTGACATCACAATCCAAGGCTTTGATTGTCCTGGACCTGAGATTTGAATAATAACCACCAACCAGCTGCCTTCACCTGGGGGCGTGGCTTATCCAGAGATGAGCCGACTCTTAAAGGGCTCTTACAAGCAAGCCCTGAATCGCGTCAATCAGAGCTCGTCCATCTGAACGGACAGCTGTCAGTTGTCTGGAGAGCTGGGAAGCCACAGGTTGTTCCCCTTGTTTGGGGGTGCAGTCCAAATAGAAACGTTGTCCCTTGTATCTGGAGTCTGGCATTAGAGAGACAGGGAATCCAGGTTTTCCTCTCCAGGCCCAGCTGAAGAGGAGTTGGAAGAGAAATGGGAGGAAGGATCAGGGATCATTCAGCTGAAGAAGAGATGGTGAGAAGGTGGCTGAAGAAACGCAGGAATTCAATTTCACACAGTCTCAAATCAAGGACCCCATAGTCGTCTTCTGCTTACAACCAGGAAAGTCCCAGGTTCTGATGGCCCTGAAAAAAGGGATTTATGACGGGTCCTCGCACATATGACTGAAAGCAGCTTCCCAATTGTCACACGCTCCTGACAACGGGCATGGAAATACGACAAGCAACATCAAAGGTCGAAGCTGAACTTGCTTAATGACCATGTGATTCACAAAAAATGCAGAGATTTGCTTAATAAGCATGGCAGAAACATTGCAAAACTGAGAGCAGCTCACTTAACGACCACCCAGTTTAGCAATTGCAATACTGGTCATAAGTCAAGGACTATCTTAAGAATGCAGCAGCGGACTGATCTGGAAAAGCTGAAGCAGGCTTGGATTTAAACAAGGTTGGTGACCACCAGGAGATGCCAGGGTTCGGTGGAGAAGGGAGTCGGAAGCCAAGGCCTTTTCTTTCTTTTTCTCCTTCTCCCTCCCCCATTTTTCCTACCATTTTCTCCTTCATTTTATATTATAAACTAAGAAAAAAATAGAAAAGCAGAGAGAGAGAAAAAGGCAGAGGCCGACCTCTCCTGCTCTCAAGAAAACCGCCTGGATGCAGCCGTCCAATTCATGGGGCTGATCCCACCACACCAAGGGCAGGGGGGCTTTCATTCCTGTGGGACCTGCAGAGTGACCAGCCGAAATACTCACTTAATGACAATGACTATTGCAAGGACCCACCTCCAGAACCCGAGGCGTTGGGGGGGGCTATTTGTGTCGAGGAGTTTCTCTCCTTTGCTCTCGGATGGGGCTGCTCTACCCCAGAAAGACCCGGAGGGGGGAGGGGGGGACTTAGGGTTCTGCTGGAAGACGAGGCGGCAGTGGTGACCAGCAGGGCCTTTGCCCAAAATCCGCCCTGCCTTAACATTGACAATGGTTAAGGCATCAGGCTAGGAAGCAAGAGATCCTGAGTTCAAGTCCTGCCTTAGCCCTGAAAGCCTGTTTGTTGACCTCGGGACAGACACTCTGTTTCAGACAAGCCCACCTCACAGGGTGATTGTTGTGGGGAAAAGAGGAAGAGGAAGAAGAGTTGGACATGTTCACCTCCTTTAGTTATTTGAAAAAATAATAAAACACTGGGGGGAAAATCTAACAAAAATAAAAACCGGCTTTCCTGCTTCTGTTTGCACGGAATCTGTCACAGCCTTGTGCAGAAACAGGAATTTCTCTTCTCACAAGGAGGAAGAGTTTTTTTTTTTTAATCATCCCTTCCAATTTCACTCACTCCCTTCTTTTGCAGCCTTTGGGGGCATCGGACCCCCTCCCAGCCCTGGGACATAGCAAGTTTCCCTGTTTCTTTGGGAAAGATTCCTTCCCCAATCAGAGTCCACCTGAGCCCCATCATCCACTTCCCTCCCTGCCTAGGATCAGCTGAATTCCTCCATTCAAACAACAGAAAAAAAGGAGTTTGCATAAAATCTCAGGGTCAGTCTCCATTCATCCACACAGAGTGTTATGTATGTATCTATTTTGTGCGGGAAATTCAAATGTTCTGTGAATGGTGATTGGTTAACAGTTGCGCCTGAATAGTATATAAAGAGGGCTGTTGCCTTGTTCCTTTGCTGAAGTCTCACCCTGAATTAAAGAGCTGTTGTCACTAGCTTGCTTGTGCCTCTCATTATTCCCACGCTACAACATTGGCGATGAAGGTGGGATTGAGGCCACAAGAAGCAAATCAAAAAGAGCTTGGAGTTTCAGCCAGGATGACTAGCGAACATGGAAACACGGCAATGTCTGCCTACGTTCCGCCAAAACCCTTCGACCCGACCCGAGAAAAGTGGGGATCGTATCTGACCATGTTCGAGTACTCCCTGGAAGCTAGCGAGATGCAAGGGCTATCAGCAAACTGAAAACGAGCCCTGTTCTTAAGCCACTGCGGGCCAGACATCTTCGAGATGGCCGAGTCCCTCTGCGAGCCAACCCCAGTCCAGACGGTCCCCTGGGACGTCCTTCAAGCTAACCTGAGAGCCCACTACGCTCCAGTTCCTTCAAAATTTGTACAGCGCTACGAGCTCCGACAGCGTGTACAAAGGGAAGGAGAACCGGTCAGCGCATATGTGGCTGCCCTTCGAAAAGCCGCAACACATTGTGACTACAGAGACCTTGACCATGCGCTACTCGAGCAATTGATTTGTGGCATTAGAGACACTCATCTACAGAGGTGCCTTCTGGCGAAGCCAGATTTAACGTTAGCCGGCACACTCGATGAAGCCAGAGCACACGAAGCATCCACGAAGGCTTCTGAAGCGCTACAATGGCCACTGCCAAGCAAAGACGGTCCGAAAACAGCCCCAGTTCACAGAGAGGAGGCGAGAACCAGCACGGGGGAAGAGTCGAACGAGGACGTCTTCCACACAGAAAAGAAAAAGAGCGAGCAAAGTCGCCGCCACAAGAACTGTTCTAGCTGTGGCAGGGATCATGAAAGACAATTGTGTAAATACAGAGACGCCATTTGCAGGTGTTGCGACAAGAAAGGCCACCTAGCACGAGTTTGTAGAGCTCAATTTCCGTGTAGTCGCAAGCCATGTGACTACCGCGACCAACCAGAACCGGCTCGTTCAAAACAGCCAATCAAAGACGAAGGCGCGAGAAAACAGCGCGAGATTCAAAAGCGGGAGACCTACAGCATGAGAATCGGCCAAGCCAGCTCAACCGACGACGAGAAGGTCTACACAAAAGTAGAAATTGAAGGGAGACCATGCGAAATGGAAATCGAAACCGGGTCTACCCTGTCCATCATGTCCTGGACTAAACTCAAAGCGCTCCTGCCAAAGATACAGAAGACCCAACTGTCATGACAGAAAGTTCGCCTTCTCGACTACCAAGGAAACCGAGTTCCTGTAGAAGGCGTGGGCACGTTCTGGGTCACCTACGGTGAGTTCCAGAAAGAGCTTCCCCTGACCATCATTAGCAAGCCGCTACCAAGTCTCCTGGGCATGACGTGGTTCTGGGCCCTCGGCATGGGCTTCACAGGCGTCTACAGCATCGGCGGGCCATCGCTCAAAGAAACCCTCCTTCACGAGTTTCGGGACGTTTTTGAGGAGACTCTAGGCTAGTACGTGGGGACCCCTATCTCTTTTAATTTAGACCCCAACGTGGCCCAAATCAGGCTAAAAGCAAGACGGGTTCCATTTGCTTTAAAGTCCAAAATTGATGCGGAGCTCGACAAGCTAATTAAACAAGGGGTATTAGTTCCTGTAGACCATGCTAAGTGGGAAATCCCAATAGTCACGCCAATCAAATCGGACGGGTCAATTAGAATATGTGCTGACTATAAATGTACGATCAACAAGGCGTTGCAGCAGAGCGCCTATCCCGTTCCGATCGTCCACCATCTACTACACTCCCTGGGGCCTGGCAAGTTATTCGCAAAATTAGACCTTGCGCAGGCGTACCAACAGCTGCCAGTAGATGACGCTACGGCAGAATCACAGACCATAGTAACTCACAGAGGTGCCTTTAAATGCACTAGACTACAGTTTGGGGTCAGCATCGCCCCGGGGCTCTTCCAGAGCACCATGGAGCGCCTTCTCCAAGGCCTCCCAGGAGTCGTCCCATATTTCGACGACGTCCTAATTAGTGGTCAAGACGAGACACAGCTAGGAAAAAGGGTTAGACAAGTCCTAACCAGGTTCAGAGAAGCAGGACTCAAGCTTAAACGAGCCAAATGCAAAATAGCGGTTCCTTCCGTGGAATTCTTAGGCTACCGAATCGATGGCTCAGGCATTCACCCCATGGAAAGCAAAGTCAGGGCCATTCAGAACGCGCCCACACCTAAATCGAAGCCCGAACTGCAGGCTTTCTTAGGGCTTCTTAATTTCTACACCATGTTTTTAAGAGACAAAGCCACCGTTGCGGAGCCACTGCACAGGCTCCTGGGAAAAAACGTTCCCTGGGTGTGGGGCAAACAAGAAGCGGCTGCATTCCAAGCAGTAAAAAAACTTTTGTCCGAGGACAGTTTCCTCATACAATACAACTCAGAACTACCTCTAGTTCTTGTGTGTGACGCTTCCCCCTTTGGCGTAGGCGCAGTGTTAAGCCATAGACTGCCGAATGGGTTAAAGGCGCCCATTGCCTATTACTCTCGCACCTTATTGAGTGCTGAAAGGAACTACAGCCAGCTGGACAGGGAGGCTTTAGCGGCTGTAGCTGGGGTCAAGAAATTTCATCAGTACTTGTTTGGCCGAACTTTTGAACTGATCACGGACCACCAGCCTCTTTTGGGACTTTTGGCTGGAGACAAACCCACCCCGGCTGCTCTCTCCCCCCGGATGACCAGATGGTCCATTTTCTTAGCTGCCTATTCGTACAGACTGCTCCACCAGCCGGGCAGGACTCTGGGACATGCTGATGCCCTCAGCCGATGCCCATTGCCCAAACTGTTAGACAATCCGACTCCAGAGGCCCCTGTATTGCTCATTGACGTTATTTCCCTGGGCCCCATTTCTTCCAGCGAGGTGGCAAAGGTTTCTGCCAGGGACTCTGTTTTGCGCACTGTAATGGGCTGGGTGATGCGAGGGTGGCCTACCAAGGTGGACAGTGGGGAGTTTCAATTGTATTTTAACAAAAGAAATGAACTGTCGATGTTGGGGGGTTGTTTATTGTGGGGAGACAGGGTCATTGTGGTCATTCCTTCTCGGTTAAGGCATAGAGTTCTAGAAATGCTGCATGGGGGACACCCTGGTATTGTTCGCATGAAGGGCCTAGCTCATAGCTATGTATGGTGGCCACACCTCGATCAAGACGTCACTGAGTGGGTGGAGAAGTTAAGGCCCTGCCAGGAATCCCACCCAGATCCCCCTATAGCTCCCGTTAGGGAATGGAAAAAACCCAAGGGACCGTGGGGGAGGATTCACATCGATTTTGCTGGCCCATTCCACGGCCAGAATTTCCTCATCATCGTAGATGCATATTCAAAGTGGCTAGAGATTGCCCTGATGCCATCGACAACTTCTGAGGCCGTAATCAAAGTCCTCAGGAAACTTTTTGTAACTCACGGGTTGCCGGATACCCTGGTATCTGACAATGGGCCCCAATTCACGGCAACTCAATTCGAGGGCTACCTGGCTGAGCTAGGCATTCGACACGCATTGTCCACCCCTTTTCATCCGGCTTCAAATAGCCTTGCAGAGAGATTTGCACCCCAACTACTCCCCCGACAACTTCAAGGGGGAAGAGGGAGGTTTAAGACAATTCCAAATTGGAACACCGGTATTCGCCAGAAACTACACCACCGGGCCCTTGTGGGTAGAGGAAACCATCGTAGGAATCACCGGTCCAAAATCATACACGGTTGATTTAGGGCATGGTAAAATTTGGAGGAGATACATAGTCAATTGCGTAGACGATTAAAGCACGAAAACGCAGACATTGTGAATCCTAACTTCCAAAGTTTTCCTGATACAGCTACCTCAAGCCCAAGTAAGCCAGAATACTTATCTGGCAACCAAGAGTTCCAGCGCCGCCCCAGCGAGTCGGCACTCCCAGCTGGGGATAACCACGCCTCTGGAGAAATCCAGGAGGTTCCATTGGCGGAGCCAGGAGAGACGGGAGGTCCCTCTGACCGGCTCGACGCCTCCCAACAACTGAACTGTGCAGGTCAACCAGAACTAAGACACGCCCTGGTCACCTGCGTGATTTTGTATGTAAATATGTAAATAGATAGGATAAGTGCCTTCTGGGCGTGGAGGGGTGTTATGTATGTATCTATTTTGTGCGGGAAATTCAAATGTTCTGTGAATGGTGATTGGTTAACGGTTGCTCCTGAATAGTATATAAAGAGGGCTGTTGCCTGTGTTCCTTTGCTGAAGTCTCACCCTGAATTAAAGAGCTGTTGTCACTAGCTTGCTTGTGCCTCTCGTTATTCCCGCGCTACAACACAGAGGGTCCCACTCACTCTGTAAAGCCAAATTCTCCCTGCCTTCCTGGATGCCTCCGGCCATTGCTTGGCTGAGCTCACAGCAGGGCCAGGGCGGCTGAGAATTGGGATGGAAGGGACCACAAACCTTTCCAGCCACAAGAGACTCTTAGACACAGACTGTGGCCTCCCACACACTCCTATCCGGTGCCTTTATGTGGCAGTGGGAAGGGTTATGGGATCAATCTCACAACACTCACCCTATAGGGCTGCCCCATCTGTTGTCCCTTGTGGCAGATGGAAGATTGTGAATCCCACTTCTGACACCAGTTTCTGTGGAATCAAACACAGGAGCCAAAAAACCAACAATCCAGGCTCACTGCAGTTATTATTTATTCAGTGTCCATTGGAGGAATTTCTCCCCAGAAAATAGTGGGAGGAAATTTTTACAGACAGAAGGATGCACTCATATTTATACATTCCAGGAAAGGAGGAGAAAACGACAATCGTATATATGCATATATCATTTAATAGATGATGTAAGCATGAATATTCAGAATTAGCGAGATTCAAGTTACCTCCCCAGCCTTGTATTGTTGCTACCCTCAAGAAAGAGTTATTGTGTAAACAAAAAGAAATGTCTCAGTTGCGTTGCCACAGCAGTTTGGGTGAAATGTACTGAGAAATGAGGGCATCAACGTTGCTCCATACATTCCTTCTATATTTCTGTCTTGCTAACATGCTCCCATTTCTCCAAGAAATTTGTCTCCTCATAATCTTCCACACACCCTTTATTTATTTCAAGAAAAATAGTTGGCCCACTCATGCATGGAGAAGAGCTTGGACCATTTTCTATGTTTGGACTGTGGAAAATGTTAAAAGTTGAAATTCCTCAGTCTCACATTTACACATTTCTTCTGGCTGTAAGATGCTCCTTTGTGAAGAATTCAAAAATTTCCAAATTTGAAACATATACACAGTGGTGGGATTCAATTTTTTTAACAACCGGATCTGTGGGCGTGGCTTAGTTGGGGCTGTGGCTTGGTGGTCATGTGACTGGGTGGGTGTGGCTAGCTGGTCATGTGACTGGGTAGGCATGGCTAGCTGGTCATGTGACTGGGTGGGCGTGGCTATGTGCATAGGGACTACTCAGAGGGCTGAAAAAAGTCATTTCTGACCAGTCCTCGCACTTTTGACCGGTTCTCGCACTTATGACCATCCTCACATTTATGCCCGTTGAGGCATTCTTAACAACCATGTCAGTCATTTCACCACTACTTCTCTTCACCACGGTGACAAGATAGGGTGCAAAATGTAAAATGTGAGGACAGTTGTAAGTTCAAGGACTGGTCAAAAGTGCAAGGACCGGTCAAAAATAACTTTGCCTTTCTCTGCATGGCAGCCTTGTCCTAGTAAACTCCTTCTCCTTTCTGACAAGTTTCCTCTCCCAAAATAATCCAGGAAGGTTTCCTGCTGGAGCAGGGGGTTGGACTAGATGGCCTCTAAGGTCCCTTCCAGCCCTAGATTGCTATCCTGTTTCAACGTGTCTTCTGAAGCCACATCTAGTGCCAGGTTTTGTGGTTTGTGGTTTGTTTCCTTCCTTTTCTCTCTCTCTCTCTCCCTCTCCCCCCTTCCTTCCTCTTCCTTCCTCTTCTTTCTTTCTCCCTTTCTCTCTCACCCTTCCTCTTTCTTTGTCTTTTTTCTTACTCTCTCTCTTCCCTCTCTCTCTCTCTCTCCCTTTCTTTCTTTTTTCTTTCTTTCTTTCTTTCTTTCTTTCTTTCTTTCTTTCTTTCTTTCTTTCTTTTTTTCTTTCTTTCTTTCTTTCTTTCTTTTCTTTCTTTTTCTCTTTCTCTCTCTTTGTCTCTTTCTTTTCTTTCTCTCTCCCTCTTTCCTTCTTTCTCTTTCTTTCTTTGTCTCTTCCTTTGTCTCTTTTTCTATTTCTCTCTCTCCCTCCCTCCCTTTCCTCCTGAAATGCCAGCAAAACCCACCACTTTGCTCCTAAAGTGGTCTAGGACAGGGGTCTCCAACCTTGGCAACATTTAGTCTTTGGACTTCAACTCCCAGAGTTCCTCAGCCAGCAAATCTGGCTCCCTCTCTCTCATGTTGCTTCTCGGCCTGAGCAACAAAGCCCCCCCCCCGCCCCCCGCCGGACCTTTGGTCTCCTCAGCCTGTCAGGAGAAGGAAGGACAGGCAGGAGGGCGCTGGGGGGGGGCTGTCCGGCCAGGTCAAGTGCAGGACCAGGTATTAAAGGAGGAACCATCTGCGCTTGGAAGAGGATCCCACCCCACCCCACTTCCCTTTTACCTTTCTTTAACGTGTCCCGCTTCCCGCCCCAAACCTTGGGAGGCGGTGTCCTCCGCGCCACAAAGCCCTTGAGGTGGCTGCAGGAGGGGGAAAAGAAAAGAAAAGCCTTGGCCTCTGAAGCCTCTCGAAGGCTTTGAAGGGGTGTGTGTGTTTGGTGGCGCTGAAGTGAGCCACGCAATCGGCCCCTTGCCTTCCGCTGCCTCTTCCTTCTCTCTGCCAACAGAAGTCGGAGGGGGAAAGGAGTTGCTTTGCTGAGTGTTTCTCTGTGTTTTCAGTGAGGGCGGCTGGAGAAATGCTTGGCGAAGCAACTGCCTTTTCCTCTCTGACTTCTGTTGGCAGAGAGAAGGAAGAGGCAGAGGTGGAGGCGGCAGTGGAAGGCAAGGGGCCGATCGCAGCCGGCGTGGTTATCCAGCGGGCTCCCTTCACGTGGCTCCCTTCAGTGCCGCCAAACACACACACACGTTCGAAGCCTTCAAGAGGCCAAGGTTTGTTTTTTTCTTTTCCCCCTTGAGGGCTTTGCTGCATGGAGGACGCCGTCTCCCAAGGTTTGGGAGAGAAGCGGGGCGCATTAAAGAAAGGTAAAACGGAAGCGGGTTGGGGTGGGTGGCAAGGTGGCCATGGGGACCCCAGGAAGGCAGCGTGGAAGGCAGGCAAGCATGGCAGGACTTCGGGGAAGGAAGGAAGCTGCTAGCTCTCTTCCCCACAGCCGGGTGGCCCTGACACAGTTGCCTGCCTTCCCGGCAGTCCCCGTGGCCAGGTCTGCTTGCCTGCCTTCGCAAGCTGGTCTTGGGGATGCTAGGAAGGCCGCGTGGAAGGCAGGGAAGCATGGCAGGGTTACGGGCTGTGGGGAAGGGAGTAGGGGAGGCAGGCTGGGGTGGTGGGGGCAGGGGGGTTGCAGGGGCAGCTAGGTAGGCCGCGACTCGCAGGCTTACCTGGCAGGCACAGTACTTCAGTATTTCAGCAAGGACTCACACAGTATAAGTGAGGAGTGACTGGGTGGAGGGGGGCGGGGCGAGCGAGCATACCAGTTTGGGGGCATGGCCAGCCAGCAATTACTAACGGTTCTCCGAACCAGCCCAAATTACCGCTACCAGTCCTTGTGAACCAGGGAGAACCAGTAGCAACCCACCACTACTGCAAGGCCAATAAATTACAAAAAAACCACGAACCATTTGTTAAATCTAATAAAATGAAATGAAATTACTGGCTCACCCGCCCCTCGCTCTGCCCCCACTATTTATTGGCAAGAGGCGGGGCGAGCCAGCAATTTAACAAACGGTTTGGCGAAACCGCCTAGAACCGGCAGAATCCCACCATTGCATATATGTATGATTTTCTTTGACTCCTGCATATTATCTAAATGGAAAGAATATCTCTTTTCAAATAAAAGAAACTTTTAACAATTCTTCAATATCACATTTGTGTTATACTGTAACTCAGGTTTTCACATTTGTTCTGCCTGTGAACTGCTCCTTTGTGTTGAGGTCCGGCCTCAGAAGGATAATGTAGCACTTGGGGATGAAGATGCAGCCCAGCAGACCAGCACTGGAGGCCAGGATGGAGAAGACCTGCACAGCCACCATGTATTTCCCTTTGGTGCTCAGGTAGGTGGGCACAAAAGTCACCCAGACACTGCAGAAGACCAGCATGCTGAAGGTGACCAGCTTGGCTTCGTTGAAGGCCCCAGGCAGATTCCTGGCCAGGAAAGCCATCGTGAAGCAGATGGCAGCCAGGAAGCCCATGTAGCTGAGGGTGACGTAGAACATGACAACGGCCCCTTCGTTGCATTGCAGGATGATCTCTCCAGGCTGGGAGTGGAGGTCAGAGTCAGGGAAGGGGGCAGAAACTCCCAGCCAGATGGAGCAGATGATAATTTGGACAGCAGAAGAAAAAAGGATGATGGAGTTGGCCAAGCTCTTCCCCAACCATCTCTTCACCCGGTTTCCTGGTTTTGTGGCCAGGAAGGCCAGCACCACCATGATGGTTTTGGCCAAGAGAGAAGAAACGGCAACTGAGAAGATGAGGCTGAAGACTGTTTGTCGGAGAAGGCAGGTGGCTTTCCTTGGTTGACCAATGAAGAGAGAAGGAGACAAGAAGCAAAGCAGGAGGGAGACCAGGAGGATGTACGAGAGGTCCCGGTTGTTGGCTTTGACAATGGGAGTTTCTCTGTATTTAATGAAGATGATTAAAACAAGGCCTGTGGTTAGGAAAAAGAGTAGGGCTAAAGAGACCAGGATGATGCCCAGAAGTTCTTCATAAGACAGGAAAGTTATAGCTTTGAAGATACATTGGACTCTGTCCACATTTGGATATTTATCATCCGGGCACTTGGTGCATTTTTGTGTATCTGAGAAAGACAAAAAGCAACATTTCTTTAATATTCTGTTTTTTTCTCTTCCAATAGAAACCTTCTTTGGAAAACAGCTGATACCACAGACATTTTCCAAGAAGAATTTCTTTACATTAAAAAGAGCATAAGAAGGATATTTTTTTTCTTAAAAAATATAGCTAGGTATATGAAGTTGAGGGAAGTCCTAGGATGTTAATTATTTCCTGTGTAATGTGTAGAATCTTCATAGGAACCTACATTATTAGAGGTTAATAATGAATCATATAATCTTTTTAGGCAAACATCCTGAGTCCTGCCCCATGGCAGTTAATGTCCTGGACTTGGAGGATACCTACAGTATCTTGTAACATCTGGAAGCAACCTGGAATTAAGGAGAAACTTCCTATCAGTGAGAGCAATTAGCCAGTGGAACAGCTGGCCTCCAGAAGTTGTGGGTGCTTCAACACTGAAGGTTTTTAAGAAGAGACTGGACAGTCACTTGTCTGAAATGGTATAAGGTCTCCTGCTTGAACAGGGGGCTGGACTAGAAGACCTCCAAGGTTCCTTCCAGCTCTTTTCTGATTGATTGATTGATTGATTGATCGATCTACATGACTGGCAGACTATTTGTATAATGAGTTCCCCCCATAACTACCCACAGCAACAAATTATGGACCAGTTGTCAGCGATCCTCAAGGGAGGCCAATAAAGAATGAATTGCAAGGTCTTTCAGAAGGTGGACCTGAAACAATTCATCTAGTTTCAAAGATCTCAGATGTTCCTAGAAAGGTGAACTTAGCAGCACATATCCAAATTAAAAAGCAGAAGAGATATTTCCTCTGCTGTTAGTAAAGCTTGCCCAGTCTGCTACCCCCTCCTCCCATCTCTCTCCAAGTCTTTTTGATTTACTTCCGTTTAGATAAGAAATTGTGCAGGTTAAAAATAAAAAACCCATGTGAGCTGCGATCTATCCTTTAACTTGCACTTTCATGAAAATCCTCTGGATGGATCCAGTTCCACAAAGCCTCCCATTTTCCTCACTGTGACCCACCTTCCTGAGTGGAGAAGGTCCCCTCCGGACAAGGAACGCAGTCGTAGCAGCAAACTGGCTCTCCTTCTCGAGCCCTCTTGACAAATCCAGGATGACAACTTTCCACACATTTGGACTGAGGCAGGGACTGAGCAGAAAAACAAAGAATCCCAAAGAAAATATGTTAGGATTTCCATCCATGGAAAATGGGGGAAAATAAACATTAGACAAGTAGATTCTGGGCTTCATGAAGGTAAATATGAAATCTTTGACTCCTTCCAAACAGGTTTTGGAGATGAGACTCTGGCAGGTTCTTTCGTTAGTTCCTCCCTTTTGCTTCTGGCATTTAACACCGCAATATAGGACTTTTCTATTTAATGTAGTCTAGAGGGATGGAATTGAAAAAAGATTTAAATATGATGATATATTCTTATTAAAACTGATAATAAAATTTACAGTAAAAGATTTAGGAAATTTAATTCTATTAGGTTTTTTAATATGAAATTAAACTGTGATGAAGAAAGAAACCTCTGACCAGTAAGATCTTGAAAGGTTTCCATAGAACATGGCAAAGCCACTCCACTTAAGTCCCGTCTCTTGAAGAGCTTCCATGAGATGACACCACCTGGCATGGGAGGCCAACCACCCTGGAGACTCTAGACTTTGCCCACTTGAAATGGGACCTCAGGCTTTGGAAAACAGAAAAAAGACACCAAAATTTCTCTCACCTTATTGAGCAACTTTATTTGTGAAAGAGCATCTTGTTTGATAGTAAATCTCTGTCTTTGAAAATATGCCAGAATCTCTTCCCTGATACCCCCCTTGGGGAGAACCAACAAGCTGTCAATTCTCAGATCTGCTTTTATCTCTCCATTTTGGTCCAAGTACAGTTTTCTTCGAGAAATATTCCAAAAATCATTCTTCTCCATAAAGGGATGAAACTAGAATGGGAACGTCCAGGAATTTGAAAAACAGAGAACTTTGTTTTTATCCCACATTGAATCTTTCTTCTACAATTGTCTAATCTCCAAATATGCTTAATTAGGATACAAATACTGCCATCGTCTTCATACGTGAACAAGAAAGTTTGAGAAAAATTTGTCAATTGATATACTGACAAAATATTTAAAAAGTATATAATTGATACAATTTGTTAGATCGTGGGTGCAAAGAAGGAGAGGACTTGTTGTATAGCTTACACATTTATTTAACTCCGTAGTTGCAATGGCGCTAGCAGCCGCAGCAGCTCCTTTTATACGGGAGCTGTCCCCGGCTTCAGCCACTGACGCTTCTTTAAAGTTCCCGCTCTCAGGATTGATTCCTGATAGGACTATTTGAATTGTCACTCGATACTTAACTCAGTGTCCGCCAATCCGGTGTCCGCTATGCAACATAGTCCCACAAGTAGGCGGGTCACCGTGGGGCTCGACTGGATCTGCGCAGATCCGTCGGTTGTGTGTCCTCGGAGTGAGAGGTCGAGTTCTGCTGCTCTCCTGGTGCTGTCTCTGGAACTCTCTCGAACTCTGGGGCTGGGTTGGATCTATTCTGTTCAATTTCTTTTCCTGCTCCCCTCGGCTGTCTTTGGCGTTCTTCTCCAGGATCCTGCTCTTCCTCTCGGCCTTCAGTTAAGTCTCCCATGTTTCAATCTGGGTTTGAGTTTTCTCTTTGCCATTGTGGTAGCGCCGCTTCTGCCGTTGTATTTTTTTCTTTCCAAATCTTTTGGCAGTTCTTTTCCGGCTCGCTCTCGTTTCTCGTGACTCGTCCTCTGAGTTGGTCTATATGCCTCTTTCAGTGCTGTCCATCTTCCGTCTGGACTCTGTATGATAGTGGGCCCGTTACTTGTGTGTTATCTCTGCCGGTACCCAGAGGGGGCTTCCGTTCAGATTCTTGGCGTAGACTTTCTCTCCTTCCTGGAACTCCCGGACTCGGCTCGTAGAATCGGTTGGTTTTTCTGAGCTGTACTGGGGGTGTAGTCTATCTAGTTGGGATCTCAATTTCCTTCCCATCAGTAGTTTTGCCGGGCTCCAGTGGGTTGTGGCGCTTGGTGTGATGTGTTGTATTGCTAGTAGTTTGTCGATATTTGCTTGTATGTCCCCTGGTCCCAACCTTGTTAACGTTTCTTTTGTGGATCTGACCATTCGTTCAGCCAATCCGTTCGTCGAAGGTTTTCCCAATGCTGACAATGCGTGTCGTATCCCTTGTTCTGCTAAGAACATCTCAAAAGAGTTCGCTGTGAACTGGGGGCCGTTATCGAAGACTATGAGATCGGGTAGGTTGAGAGTGGCAAATAGCCTTCTTAGCACTAGTATAATGGCTTCTGATGTCGTTGATTTCATAAGAGCCACCTCCAACCATTTCAAGAATGCGTCTACAATAATTAGGAATGTGTTTCCTTTGCATGGC
The DNA here is from genome assembly GCF_029215685.1 of Pituophis catenifer annectens. NCBI lineage: Eukaryota > Metazoa > Chordata > Lepidosauria > Squamata > Colubridae > Pituophis > Pituophis catenifer. Next base: position 64,400 of record NW_027256904.1, on the reverse strand, counting down.
CCGGCGAAGTCGATATGCAGTCTAGACCATGGTGTTCCCAGGTTCTCCAAATCGTGGGTGGGCGCTGATTTCGAGGCTGCTTGGAATTCTTGGCAAGGCTCGCAGGTTGACACCCATGCTTCAATTTCTTTGTTCATCCCGGGCCACCATACGTAGCTCCTAGGTAGAGCCTTCATCGTCACGATACCTGGGTGTCCTTCATGTAGCAGCTTCAGTATTCCTTGTCTTAGTGTGTTTGGAATGACGACCCTGTCTCCCCATAGTACACAACCCCTCAGCCCCGAGAGTTCGTTTTCTCTCCTTTTGAATGGCAGGAATTCTGAGTCCACGCCTTCTTCTGGCCACCCTTTCCAGATCTAATTTAAAACTCGCGCCAATGTCCTGTCTCTGATGGTGGCTCTCGCGATGTCTGCTGCCAATATCCGGTTTTCCTCCAAGGTTTCGATGAGGAATGTAGTTGTTGTTGGGGCAGGATCTTCTCCCGTTTCTGGAAGTGGGCATCTGCTTAGGGCGTCCACATGGTCTATCGTTTTTCCTGGTTTGTGTTGGAGTGTATAGTTGTAGGCAGCCAAGAATTCTATCCACCTCAGCATTCGGGGTGACAGGATGGGGGGTGTGGGTCTTTCCCCCGCTATGATACCAAGTAGCGGTTTGTGGTCGGTTATGAGTTCAAATTTCCGACCGTAGAGGTATTCGTGAAACCGTTTTATTCCGGCTACTGCAACCAATGCTTCTTTGTCCAGTTGGCTGTAGTTTCTTTCTGGTTTTGACAGAGTCCGAGAGAAAAATGCAATGGGGGCTTCTTTTCCATTTGGCAAGGTGTGGCTCAATACCGCTCCAATGCCGAAGGGGGATGCATCAAACGTTAGTCTTATTGGCAATGTCCCGCTGTATTGCACAAGTACTCTGTCCAACATCAATAGTTTTTTTTTATGTCTTCAAATGCCTTCTTTTCGGTAGCCCCCCATCTCCATTCTACCATTCTGTCCAGTAGCCAGTGGAGCAGTTCAGCAGTAGTCGCTTTCTGTGGCAAGAATATATTATAAAAATTAAGCAACCCCAGAAATGCCTGCAGCTCCATCTTATTCTTGGGTGTAGGGGCCTCTTTGATGGCTCTCAGCTTTCCGGGTGTGGGCCTGATTCCCGACCCGTTGATTAGATACCCCAAGAATTCAACCTGTTTTTCTGCTAGGTGGCACTTCACCTAGCAGTCTCTCTTCACCTTAAGCCCTACTTTTTGAAATCTTGCCAGTACCTCCTGCAATCTTGGCTTCAATTGGGTTAGGTCTTTTGCTGATATGAGGACATCGTCGAAGTAAGGGACAACTCTGTCGATTCCTTGCAGAAGCCGCTCCATCAGGCTCTGGAATACCTGGGCGCTACGCTCACCCCAAATTGTAGTCTTTTGCATTTAAATGCCCCCCTGTGAGTGACGATCATTTGGGCTTCAGCAGTGGCCTTGTCTACTGGGAGCTGTTGGTATGCTTGCACCAAATCTAGCTTCGCAAAGATCTTTCCCCAGCCCAGCGAATGCAATAGGTGCTGCACTACAGGCATGGGGTATGCGTTTTGCTGAAGTGCCTTGTTAATGGTACTTTTGTAGTCCCCGCACAAATGTACTGACCCATCTGGCTTGATGGGTGTCACTATAGGGGTTTCCCACTTTGCGTGATCTGTAGGTTCTAAGACTCCCTGAGCAACCAGCTTGTCTAGTTGCTCATCTATCTTAGGCCTTAGAGCAAATGGGACCCTTCGGCGCTTTATCCGGACAGGGGCTACCTGTGGATCTAGGCTAAAGATAATTGGGGACCCCTTATACTTGCCAAGCTCGCCGTTAAAAACTTCCGCAAACTCCTTCATTAGGACTTCCTTCCAGCCGTCATCTCAGATATGGTGGATGCCGGTAATTGCAAGTCCAAGCAGTTCGAACCACTCCATACCCAATAGGCTGGGCCTGTCTCTGTCCACTATGGTGAGAGGCAATTTGGCTTTGAAGTTCTTGTATGCGATGTTGAACGTGCCGGTGCCCACTACAGGAATTTGAGGCCCTGGTAGTCGATGAGTGTTAGCTGTTGTCGTTTTAGATCATGGCTGGTGATGTGCGGAATTAGCTTCTTTATCGTTGTCCATGATACCATTGATAGGCTGGACCCTGAGTTGACCTCCATCTTACAGGGCCTCCCTTCTATGAGGATGGTCAACGCCATCTTGTTTGCTTTTCCCGCGCTGGCATGGCCCACCACGATGGTATGGTGGGTCTCTCCCCAGTCTACTCTGTGGTTCTCGCTCCTCTGCCCTCATCCAAAAGGCTGCTTTTTTCCTCTGGATGGGAATCTCTTGTTACTGGGTGGTGAACGGGGCAGCCAGTTTCTTCTGGACGCTGGCTGTGATGCCCTGCAGGCTCTTGCTATGTGCCCTTTCCGCTCACATCGCTGGCATATAACATTGCAGAATGTGCATTCAGATTATGGATGATTTCCTTCGCATCCCGAGCACCAGATTTCTTTCCTTCCTTTTGCTTGTGGCTTTTCCCTACGTCCGGATTGTAGGTAGTGGACCTCGTCCTCCTCTTCTTCTTCCCCCGATTCTGTCTCTGCTTCCTCATAATGCACGGAGGCTTCATCCTTTACTGGTGGCCCGTTTTTCATTTTTTTCATAGCTGCCGCGGATTTCTGGGAAGCTTCGGTTGCTGATGCTTCTTCCAAAGCCTCCTTGAATGTGATTTGTGGTCTGGCCAGCAGCCTGCTCTATAGTGTTAGGTCTCTCAGTCCCAATACCAGATGGTCCCTCATGGTCTCTTCCAGACTCATGAAGTCGCATGCGGCGGATATTTCCCGTAAGGTTGCTACAAACTCGCTAATCGTCTCCCCTTCTTTCTGGTCCCTCTGATAAAATTCATGCCTTTTTACCAGAGAGGACGCTTGAGGTGCGTAGTGTGCCTTTAGGATGTCTTGTAGAGTCGGCCAAATCATCGTTCTTAGGTCGGCCGGGGCAGCGAGCGCTTTGGCCTGAAAAGTTAGCCAGGATCCTTTCTGAGTTTCTTTCTCTCCCATTATGCAGCTGCAGGATTCTCCCCTCTTCTCTGATCCTTCCCTAGGCAGCCTCTCTTCCCCTCATCCCAAAAGTCATTCTCACCCATCATTACACTTTCTAAATAGATTATGGGAACTCTGGTGATATCACTGGATTTCAGTAAAGGACTCGCAAACAAGTGTGTGATGTGATTAGAAACCTGAGGCCTGGATAATAAGTGGATAAAAACTGTCTTCAAAATGATATTGAAATAGTTTTTAACCCTTTTTAATCTTTCCTATGAAACTTGAAGGTGATGAATAAGGGGGATAACTGTTGCATATATAGTGAGGAGAAACAAAGAGAAGAAGGAACAACGAATGTCAACATTGGAGAAGCTGAAAAAATTAGAATTATCACTTCAGAAAGATCCCCAAAACAGGAAAGTCAGAAAGGAAATGGAGTTAATGAAACATAAAATTAATATACTAGAACAGGAAGAAATGATAAGGAATAGAAAATTGGCAAAACAAAACTATTTTGAATCGGCAAATAAACCAGGGAGATGGCTCGCCCACAAATTGAAAAAAGAAAAAGCTAAAAAGTTGGTACAATATTTACGAGATGAGCAAGGAAATTTGCTCCATAGAATTGAGGGGGGAAAAATATTATTCAAAATTATTTTCAAATACTGTATAGTCAAGAAAACATTAAAGAAGAAAATATTATAAATTACCTACAGGAGAGGAACTTGCCAAGTATAACAGATGAAGATAGGGAAATGTTGAATGGGGAAATTACATTAACAGAGTTAAGAGAAGCAATTAAAAAACAGAAAAATAACAAAACACCAGGGACAGATGGAATTCCGGCAGAAGTATATAAAAAATTTCAGACAACAATAACAACATGGCATTTATATTAGAAGACCCTTTGGAAACAGGAAAAAAACTCCTACTAGAAATAGAGAAATTTGGAATAGTAGCAGGCCTGAAAATAAATAAAAACAAAACAAAGATAATTACCAAGAATATCTATAGATATTATTACAGATGTCGGTATCGGAAAGCAGTAAAAATGTAACAAGGATGTTAAAGATATAAATGTTGAATAAAAAATTAATTTAATAAAAAAAAATGCCATGGTATCTACTCTTTGGAGCCATTATTCCCTGAGTAATTGAATTGGCCAGATCTCTTGAGTTGGTTCCCCTCCTTCTCCTCTGGATTCCTCCTCCAAAGGATCTCAGATTAATGGATCCATATCGGGACCCCCATACCTGCCACGGCTGCAGCCTTGGAGACCCCAAAATCTTTTCTCCCTCCTTCCTTCTCCTCCTCGATCTGGAGGAATAAGCGGCATTCAAGGCCTGGGCCAGAGTCTTCATCAGACTGTGACATTGATAGTCATTTCGGATCCTTCCTCTGTTCCTTTTCTTCTGGGTGTCCATTGGGGCTTTCTGGGTGCATCTTCTGCGGCCTTTGACAGAAAAGACGTTCTTTGAAAGAGAACAGCGGAAATAATAATCTTGAAACTGATATTCCACAAAGAAATGGGGTTCAAAGGCAGAATCAATTGGCCTTTTTTTTAACAGATAACCAAAGTTCCAAATACTATGGATGTATTTGAGAAGTCTACGATTGTTCATTTCATATCCTGCAAAATTTGTGAGGAACCAGACTTTCCCTTCAATGGGTCCTAGCAGACGCATAAATGTTAAATGGAAAGGAAGAATTCTGTCCCAAATGGAATCAAATTCCATGAAGTGAACAAAGACGTTGACTTGTCTCCACTTAGAGAGGGACTCCCTCAGGGATGCTGTATATCCAGTTGTTGAGAACACTTGTGATATAACCACACAAATTCCACTCCTGACAAGCACAGGAGGAAAAATCCTCATGAAATTCTCTCCCTCCTCTGTGTCTGAAGCAAAGAGGCCAATCAAGGTCCATCTGAAATGGAGGAGCAGGTGGACAATTGCTGGGTACTGGAATCCTTCTTTGGTGAGAATTTGGTGGAAAAAGGGGAATTTCCGTTTATCACTCAGAGCCTCTGAAACAATGTCATGACTGATCTGAAAAAGCAAAGAAGAATGCTGTGTTATATTTGGGATCAGATCACGTCCAAAATATTAGATTTTAATAAATCCAACCTGATTCTCATGAATGTATTAGAATAGTTTGTTAATCAGACATTGTTTAAAATACTAAGACAGAACATTAGCAAGATTGTATCATAATAATGGAAAATAATAAGCAAATTAAAAAACAATGTAAATCATAGATTACATTAACAGAGGGATACAATCAAGATCAAGAGAGGAACTAATACCACCCTATAAAGCCCTAGTAAAACCATACCTAGAATACTGCATCCAGTTTTGGTCACCACACTATAAAAAAGATGTTGAGACTCTAGAAAAAGTGCAGAGAAGAGCAACCAAGAGGATTAGGGGACTGGAGGCTAAAAAATACAATGAACCATTGCAGGAACTGGACATGGCTGGTCTAGTGAAGAGAAGGACCAGAGAAGACATGATAGCACTCTTCCAATATTTGAGGGGCTGCCACAGAGAGGAGGGGGTCAAGTTATTTTCCAAAGCACCCAAAGGGCAGACAAAGGGCGGAGAAGGAATAATGGATGGAAACTGAACAAGGAGAGATTCAACCTGGAAATAAAGAGATAAAGTTGCCTTCAGAAGTTGTGGGAGCTTCATAACTGGAAGCTTTCAAGAAGAGGCTGGACCGTTATCTGTCAGAAATGGTGTAGGGTCTGCTTGGACTAGATGACCTACAAGGTCCCTTCCAACTCTGTTAATCTGTATCTATCTATACTATTCCAGACAAGTGGCTGTCCAGTCTCTTCTTAAGAGCCTCCAGTGATGGACCACCCACAATTTCTGAAGGGTAGATGTTCCATTCCTCACCATTAGGAAATTTCTCCTTAGTTCTAGGTTGTTTCTCTCCTTGATTAGTTTCCATCCATTGTTTCCTGTCTTGCCTTTAGTATTTTGGAAAATAGGAGGACCTCCTCTTCTTTGTGGCAGCCCCTCAAATATTGGTACATTGCTATGATTTCACCCCTCGTCCTTTTCACTAGACTAGACATACTGAATTCCTGAAACTGTTCCTCATATGTTTTAGTCTCCAGGCCCTTAATCATCTTTTCTGCACTCTTTCCAGAGTCTCTACATCTTGTTTATAATATGGAGACTAAAACTGGATGTGGTCTTGACAAGGCATTATAAGGCAGTACCAATAATTCATGTGATCTTGATTTTATCCCTCTGTTAATGCAACCTAGGACTGAATTAGCTTTTTTAGCTGCTGCTTGCTCATATTTAAGTGATTGTCCACTAGGACTACAAGATCCCTCGCACGGTTATACTTATTGAGCCAGGTTTCACATCATCTGTATGTGGACATTTGGTTTTTCTAGCCTAAGTATAAAACCTTACTTTTCTCTACAATGAATTACAGTTTGTTAGATAGGCCCAGGGTTCAAGTCTACCTAGATCCATCTGGATCTTCAGCCTATCTTCTGTGGTGTTGGCTATTCCTGCCATTGTTGTCTTCGAATTTGATGATTTCCCCATTTCTCCCCTCATCCAAATCATTCATGAAGATGTTGAAGAGAATTGGGCCTAAAATGGAACCTTGGGGTCCCCCACTGCTTGTTTCCCTCCATGCAGACGTAGTTCCATTGAGGACCACAGGCTGAGCCCTTCTGGACGTGATGCTGTCCATCCCACATATTTTCAGCTTCCTGAGAAATAGGTTGTGGTTTACTTTGTCAAAGCCTTTCTGAAATCCAAGTACTGTATACTACATGCACTGCATTTTATTGGTCCACTGATTTAGTCATTTTTGTCAAAGAATGATATAACTTTTATTTATGATCTGTTTTTTGACCCCGCATTAGTCCTAGTAAGTCATTCAAATCTATACTGAAGAACAAGGGTTCAAATATGCATCTTTCCCTTCCCCCTTGATAAGCATAGATCCTTCTTCTCATGGCTCCATTGAGCCCAAAACTCCCTCTCAAACAAAGGCTTGGATCAGGGCCAACAGGCTGAGCTGCATTTTGAGGGCAAAACATTTTCTCCATCATAATTTTCTGTTTATTGAGTCAAATGCTGCACTAACATCTAGAAAGCAGCAAACCTTATTTTACCTCACTGATATAGATGAGATATTTCAAGACAAATTGGTTGCCAATATTAGATTATTAATTTATGCATTATTTCTTATAATATCTATATAGCATTTCATTCTACCTAAAACATTCTGCTTCTTCTGCAAGGAATGCATTTTTCTCAAATTTAACTAAGAGGATGATGGAATAAATTTTAGCCACAACATCTGCTAGTCTATTTGGTCTATAGTCCTTTTTATTCCACATTTTAGATGGATAAAATGCTACTATTGCCAACTTCAATCCAACTGGATAGGGCAGGCATTATTTATCTGTGAAAATGAAGATGTCAATAGAGGCCCCAACAACCAGGGATATTTTTTGATCAGTTAAATAGTTGGTAGAATATCTTCTCCAGGGAATGTATTGCTTGCATTTCAGGCCTTTTATGATTAATCTCAGATAATGGGGTAAAATATTGACATATTTGCTAATATGGAGAAAAGCAGCTCTTTGATTCCACGGAGAAGACATGATTGAATCTATTGCTCACCCACCACTACCCACCCCTCACTTTACCAGATACAGAAAAACACACACAAACCTGTGGGATTTTGTAGGTGCCTCCTAATGTTGACATTTGGATGGAGATGCCCCTTTCAGCTCCATCAAGAAGAGCCAGAAGATTCTCCTTCCTTCCACAGCTGTAGTTGGGGACATTGGCTTCTCCAGTGGAGAGCATGTCCAGCAAGGTATCTGCAGTGCGTAAAGTGCTCAAATAGTTGCTATGGATGTTGTAGCCCAGTGTGAGATTGTGAAGGAGTTGGGAATTCTTTTTGACCATTTGAATGGCAAAAATGTACTGTGAGCCATATAAAACACTATAAGAATTCCCATGGTAAAAAATTGTTATTATAATCAACAGCAACAACAAATACTTTTGTTATGTATAATAAATATAGTCCTTCACAAGCGTACTGACCTTAAGTCAACATTGATTCAAAACCAATGATGAGTTACACAAATATGGAAATTGGCTGAGATACGGCAACTACAACTGTTTCAATGATTTCTTTAAATAAAATTCATTATCCAAGTGATAAATTAAGGATCGAACAGGGATAATCTGCAACCCTTTCAGTTTTTTTTCAGACCCCTTGTGACAAAATCAGACCAAAGAGAGAAGCCATGGAAATAAAAATCATTCAGGAAATTAGACATATTCCCCAATATAGGAATAAATGAAAAATAAAAAGAGAAAAGAAGGAGAGTGTTTGAATGGAGGGAGTGCAACTCCATCACCCTGAATGACTTACATATCATGGAAAACAAACTGAAGAGAAGGAGCCACGTTGAAAAGCAACTTTATATGCAATGGTTTCATTCCACTGGTGATTATACTGATTAGATGGTCTCCTGGTCTGTAGTAGCTCCGTGGTTTTCCATCCTGGTTCTCCGAACTCAGCGGGCATTTCATTCTCAGCTTCCCAGAGTCTGAATGGAACAAAAGCAGCATCAGAGGCAGAATCAGGAGGTCCATAATTCATGGCATGTACCAATGAATCCCTTTCCTGTTTCTGAAGAAGAATTAGAAGAATCAAAGGACTCTCACAAGGTTGAATATGAACCAGTTGCTTTTTCTCAACACAGAGAAACACTCAGCTTCATCTGGAAAGGAGAGAGACGTAGATTCAAGAGCACAGACTCTGCCTGTCCCAAACCTCCATATTTCTCTGCCCAAAGTCTCCCCTGGAGGATTCAGCCAAAGAGCAGAGCTGAGACTTTTAACATAATTCTCCCTCCCAGGAGGGATCCCTGGATAATTCAACTAGTTGTTGGACTTGGAGATTGTTGGGAAATTCTCTGGAGGGAAATGAAAGGGAAATAATCCTCATGTGATTCATAATAACTCCAAGCCCCCATCACAGCCAACGCAGCAAGGGGTTGACTAGAAGACCTCCAAGGTCCCTTCCAGCTCTATTCTGATTCAAAATAGACTCATAAAACCTTCCCTCTGCAGAGAGCTTTGAATATCTCACCCCAAACTATGGAATATCAAGGACATTTTAGATTCCCTGAAACCCATTAAATGGATTAGATGGAATTACATTCCTGGGGGAAAAAATCCAGAGGCTTCAGGTTTTCTATTCCACTTTTACTCTTAGGTTTCCCATTGTGCTCAGGTCCAGTCTTACTTGGAAAACCCTGCAACCTTTGGGGAGGAAGGTGCAGCCCAGCAGCCCTGCCCTGGAGGCCCAGAGGGAGAAGACCTTCCCCAGATGACCTGCACTGGGCAACCGAAGGGCCCAAAAGCCCCTGGCCCCCTTATTGCCTGCTTCAAAATTCAGGCCAATCCTCCCTCCTCCCCCAATTCTATTCACAGGCAATCCTTGACTTACGACCACTGGAATTTCTGCCCTTAGTCGTGGCAGTCATGGAGTCGAAGCAGAGCCAATTTATGACCGTTTTCATGGAAGTCGTTATGCAAATCATGCGCTCATTCAGATCCGGTTCAGGCAGGAACAGGGAATCCTTACAAACAAAACTTACAAACATTTTAAAAACCATATAATAAGAAATTCACTAATTGACACGGCTGGAAATTAAACGTAAGCACTATATGACGTAAGTCCCAGGCTGGATATCTACATTAGAGGCAACAATGCACCCCAATACAATACACCTCAACGCACCAGCTACTCAAAAAATAATAAGATACAAAGAAATTCTGGATATTAATGGGAGACTCAAATCTCGCCAAGAGCTCAGGGACCAGGGCATAGAAATAGACTGGTGGCCGTTTTTACTAATACAAACTAGATATAAAAAAGACAGTGAAGAAGGAGGAGTTGAAATAAAATCTAACCAATTAGATAAATTATTAGAAACTAAAGAGGGAAAATTAATTTCAAAGATCTATAAATACCTACTAGAGTTGGACCTGGCAGAAAACATAGTCAAAGGCCAAATGATAGCTTGGGCTAGGAACATTGGAAGAAATATACAATTAGAAGAGTGGGAAATGATATGGGAAAATAATTGTAGAATAACAAAGGCAACAACGTACAAAGAGAACCGCTACAAGATGTGGTATAGGTGGTAGTTAGCCCCTGCTAGATTGGCAAAAATGTACCCAAATTGTAATCCGATGTGTTGGAAATGCAGACAGTCACCAGGAACCTTTTATCATCTTTGGTGGCTTTGCCCAAAAATTAAAAAATTTTGGATGAAAATTAGAATATGGATAACAGAAATAACAGAAGACGAGATTGACCTAAAACCTGAAATTTTTTTATTAGGCATACTTAAAAAAAGTAGTAGAAAAGAAATAAAATACATCACATTATATATAATTACGACGGCTAGATTAACCCTAGCCCAAACTTGGAAATTAGAACAGTTGCCAACAGAACAACAAATAATCCAAAAAATATTTATATGTGCAGAAATGGATAGATTAACTTTAAAATTAAACAACAAGAAAGACTCACAGTATTACAAAATATGGGACAGATGGTATGAATGGATCAATCGATGGAAAAAAACCTAAAGTCAAACACAGTAAAAAAATCAAGGGTAACAAATTTACATCGTCATTAAGAAATCAAGGTTAATGTATATATATATTTACATGTTCAAATATAGATAGATAATCCTGCTTGTTAGTTTTAGTATATATGTAATTTAGAATTGTACTTTCTTTTTTAGAGTTAAGAACGTTTTGTACAATCTTTTATCTTTTTATATTGAATAAAGTTTGTTTTTAAAATTGAAAAAAAAAAAAGAAAGAAAGAAACTTCCTCCTGCTTCACCTGGACCAAAATCTCCCTCCGGCTTCTCTGGGGAACCAGGCAGCCATTCCCAGGGGGGCAGGTTTGAGGGGGGGATTCAACCTGGGGGTCTCACTGCCTCTCAAAGAATTAATGATATTCTGGGGAGTCCCACAACCTGATTTCTCCTTTTAGAAGGACATAGTACAGGAAGTCCTTGACTTTCAACCACAGTTGGGACAGAGAAACTCGTCATAAAGTGAGACCTCCCCTGACCGTGGCTTGCAACCTTCCCCACTGGCTTCCCCGTTGACTTTGCCTGTTGGAAGCCATGAGAAGATGGCAAATGGCCACCACGTAACCCTGGGACCCTGCAACTATCGTCCATGTGAGCCAGTTGCCAAACGCCTGGATTGTGATCACGTGACTGCAGGGACACTGTAACCATCTGCTTCTAAGTCGTGATTCTCAGCTTTGTCGTAACTTTCAACCATTGCTAAATGAATGGTCATAAGTATTGCAGACATTCAGAGAATCCCAGCATGGAAGCTGTGAGAGGAAACCTTCATGGCCATCTAGTCCAACCTTCTCCCCCGTGCAGGAACCCAATGCCACGAATACACAATCGACATAGACGGATCTCTCATTCTTGTATTTTAATGGGATTTTCTTTATTTTTATCAGGGAGTTGATGAGAATTATTCGGGGCCAAATCTGATGTCCTTGCAAGGAACTGGACGTGGCCTGGAAGGAGAGTCGTATCCAGCTCCATTGGGGCCTCAAAGGCCTGAGGAGAAGCAGCCAAACAGCCAAGAGGAGGAGCCATTTCAGTCCTCGGTGGGTGGAAAACATGGCTAATTTTTCATAATTATTCAAAAATACCTCCCAGTGTGTGTGTGTGTGTGTGTGTGTGTGTGTGTGTGTGTGTGTAAGTTTAGTGTAATAGTTTGAAAGAGAACAGTCCAGCTGCTTGGGTGGTGGTGTCAGCTACTTTCTGTTGTTCTAATTCTTGTGTGTGTGTGTGTGTGTGTGTGTGTGTGTGTGTGTGTGTGTGTGTGTGATTTTGTTGTCTGCACTCAAGCTGGGAGGGATGTGGGCTCTTAAGAAATGTGAAAAATAGAAAAAATCCCCTCCCGCCCAACCCCCATGCTCCTCCACTCCCTCTGGAACCCCTCATCTGCTCCTTCACAGCTGAAAGCGGCTCCTTCTCCAAAGGGGTCTTCGCCCGTCCTCCCTTTATGGCCAGAAGGCCTCTCACTGCCCCCTCCCCCACTCTCCTCTGGATCCCTCCAGGAGGCCTGTTATGTATTGTTACTTTTCAGCGGGAGTTTCAAACCTGCCTGAGTTTCTGATTGGCTGACAGTCCCTCCAGGATTGTATATAAGGAGGGCTGCAGCCTCTGAGTTTTTGCTGAAGTCTCACTGTATATTAAAGAGCTGTTGTCACTAGCCTGCTTGTGCCTCTCGTTTATTCCCGAAACACTTCATTGGCGACGAAGGTGGGATTGAGGCCACAAGAGGTGAATCAGTGAGACCACGAGCTTCAGCTAGGCGACGAGGCGAACTACAGGAGGCATACCGAACATGTCTGCCTACGTTCCGCCCAAGCCTTTTGATCCGACCCACGAAAAATGGGTCTCGTACCTAACAAGGTTTGAGTGCTTGCTCGAAGCCAGAGACATGCAAGGGCTCTCTGCTAATCGGAAGAGAGCCCTCTTCTTAAGCCACTGCGGACCGGACGTGTTCGAGATGGCGGAGTCACTGTGTGAGCCAATGCCAGTCCAGACCGTTTCCTGGGACACCCTGATGGCAACTCTCCGGGCTCACTACGCTCCCGTGCCCTCCAAGTTTGTGCAACGATACCAACTCAGACAGCGCGTACAACGAGAGGGAGAACTGGTCAGTGTGTACATGGCGAGCCTGCGAAAAGCCGCAACTCACTGCGACTATAGGGACTTGGACGATGCGTTGCTTGAGCAACTAATCTGTGGGGTTCGAGACATAAGGCTACAAAGACGTCTGCTCGCCAAGCCTGATTTGACGCTTGCTGGAGCCCTAGATGAGGCCAGGGCTCATGAAGCTTCTACAAAAGCCGCAGAAACGCTGCAGCATCCGCTGACCAGCAAAGACAGCCCCAAGTCCACACCAGTGCACAGGGAAGACGCCGGATCCAGCTCGGAGTCTGAGTCTGATGAGGACGTCTTCCGAACTGAGCACCACAGAAAAGACGCAGGCAGCCCTCGGCGAAACTGCCCCAGCTGCAGCGGGCACCATGACAGACTGTCCTGCAAATACAGAGAGGCTATTTGCAGGCGTTGCGAGAAAAAAGAGCACTTGGCGCGAGTCTGTAGAGCCATTCTGCCCAGAAAACACCAACCACGTGAGCGCCGTAGCCAACCAGAGTCAACGCGTCAGAAGCATCCAATGAGAGAAGGCGGCGCGAAGAAACGGCGTGAATTTGAACCGCGAGATGGCCGCAGCATACACATAGACCAGGCCAGAATGGTGATCCAGGACAAAGTCAGCACGGTGGTCGAAATCAATGGCAAGCCATGCTCGATGGAGATCGACACCGGATCAGCTCTCTCCATAATGTCGTGGGCAACCCTGAAGACCCTCCTGCCATCGTTCCGGAAGGACCAGCTCTCCAAACAGAGACTGCGCATCCTAGACTACCAGGGGAACCGGGTCCCCCTCGAAGGCGTGGGCACGTTCTGAGTCATCTACGGAGACTACGAAAAAGACCTGCTGCTGACCATCGTGTCAAAACAACTACCCAGTCTTCTAGGCATGGGGTGGTTCCGAGCCCTTGGCATGGGTTTCACCGGCGTCCACCGAATGTCCGAGCCGTCACTGAAGGACAGCCTCCTGAACGAGTTCCAAGACGTCTTCAGGGACACGTTGGGCAAGTATGTGGGGACCCCTATATCCCTAAACCTAGACCCCAACGTAGCCCAAATAAGACTTAAACCCAGACGGGTGCCGTTCGCATTAAAACCAAAAATCGATGCGGAACTGGACAAATTAATTAAACAAGGGGTGTTGGTCCCCGTTGACCACGCGAAATAGGAGACCCCCATAGTGACCCCAGTTAAATCTGACGGCTCAATCAGAATTTGTGCCAACTACAAGTGCACGATCAACAAGGCTTTGCAGCCGAGCGCCTATCCGGTGCCGATCGTGCACCATCTACTACACTCCCTGGGGCCCGGCAAAATTTTTGCGAAATTAGACCTAGCTCAGGCCTACCAACAATTACCAGTTGACGACGCCACGGCAGAGGCACAGACAATTGTAACTCATAGGGGTGCATTCAAATGCACCAGGCTCCAGTTTGGGGTGAGCGTCGCACCCGGCCTTTTTCAAAGCACCATGGAGCGCCTCTTGCAAGGGCTCCCGGGGGTGGTGCCCTATTTTGACGACGTTTTAATCAGCGCTCAAGATGAACGTCAACTAGGGGACAGAGTGAGGAATGTCCTATCCAGATTTAGGGAAGCGGGACTTAAATTAAAGAAAAATAAATGCATGATCGCTGTCCCCTCCATCGAATTTTTAGGGTACAGGGTGGATGGCACAGGCATCCATCCCACCAAAAGTAAAGTAAGAGCAATCAAAAATGCACCAGCCCCCAAAATCAAAGCAGAGCTCCAAGCCTTCCTTGGACTGCTCAATTTTTATTCAATGTTTTTGAAGGACAAGGCCACAGTTGCAGATCCCTTACACAAACTTTTAGGTAAAAATATACCTTGGGTTTGGGGAAAAGCCCAAGCAGCCGCTTTCGAGGCTGTAAAGAGACTTCTATCCGAAGATAGCTTCTTAATACAATACAACGCGGCGCTACCACTTGTATTGGTTTGTGACGCCTCCCCCAGGAGGTTGGTGCCGTCCTGGGCCATAGACTTCCCAACGGCCTAGAGGCGCCTATTGCATTTTACTCTCGCACCCTGAACTATAGTCAGTTGGAACTATAGTCAGTTGGACAGAGAGGCTCTGGCTGCAATTGTGGGGGTTAAAAAATTCCATGAATATCTCTATGGCCGCCAATTCGAACTTGTGACTGACCACCGGCCCCTGCTTGGACTCTTGGCTGGTGACAAGCCCACCCCCGCTGCCCTGTCCCCATGGTTGACCAGGTGGGCCATTTTCCTGTTGGCCTATTCATACCAGCTTGTCCATCGACCCGGACGGACCTTGGGCCACACGGATGCCCTCAGCCGCTGCCCCCTCCCCGACTTGCTCGTCAATCCCACGCCGGAGACCCCCGTTCTACTGATTGACACCATGACTTTGGGACCTATCTCCTCTTGCGAGGTGGCGAAAGCCTCTGCTAGGGACCCTGTAATTCGTACTGTAATGGGTTGGGTCCTTAAGGGGTGGCCGGTCAAGGCGGTCGGTGGAGAGTACCAGGGCTATGTTAACAAACGTAACGAATTGTTTATGCAAGGGGGGTGTTTGTTGTGGGGTGATAGGGTGGTAATACCAACGAGACTGAGAACGAGGGTCTTGGAGTTACTGCACGAGGGGCATCCAGGGATTGTTCGAATGAAAAGTTTAGCCCGCAGTTATGTCTGGTGGCCCAACATGGACCAAGTCATATCCGAGTGGGTGGGGAAGTGCAGACCCTGTCAGGAGTCTCGGCCCGATCCCCCGATAGCGCCAATCCGAGAGTGGGAGAAACCAAAAGGACCATGGGGGAGGATCCATATTGACTTTGCTGGCCCCTTCCATGGGCAAACATTTTTAATTGTAGTCGATGCCTTTTCGAAATGGCTCGAAATAATACTAATGCCCTCTACCACAGCCGAGGCAGTCATCAAAGTCCTTCGCAAACTATTTGGCACACATAATAATAATAATAATAATAATAATAATAATAATAATAATAATAATAATAATAATAATAATAATAATAATAATAATAATTTTATTTCTATACCGCCCTTCTCCCGAAGGACTCAGGGCAGTGTACAGCCTATTTAAAAACACAGACAAAACAATGATATAAAATTTAAAATAATTAAATAAGTGGCTCAAATTTAAAACCCCAATAAATTTAAATACCCCAATTTAAAACTATTGTGTTGATAGTCCGGCCTGGCGGAACAACAGGGTCTTCAATGCACAGCGAAACACCCGGAGGTCGGAGATCTTACGAATTTCCGGGGGCAGTTCGTTCCACAGGGCTGGGGCTCCCACAGAGAAGGCCCTCCCCCTGGGCATCGCCAGCCGACATAGCTTGGCAGATGGCACCCTGAGGAGACCCTCTCTGTGGCAACGAACTGGTCGGTGGGAGGCTATTGGTGGCAGAAGACGGTCTCGGAGGTACCCGGGTCCTATGCCATGGAGCGCTTTAAAGGTGGTAACCAACACCTTGAATCGCACCCGGAAGACCACCGGGAGCCAGTGCAGCTCGCGCAGGAGGGGTGTCACATGGGCATAACGGGTTGCGCCCATAACCACCCGCACGGCCGCATTCTGGACCAGCTGGAGCCTCCGAGTGCTCTTCAAGGGGAGCCCCATGTAGAGAGCATTACAATAGTCCAACCGGGAAGTAACAAGGGCATGAGTGACCCTGCGCAGGGCGTCCCGATCCAGAAAGGGCTGCAACTGGCGAATCAGGCGAACCTGATAAAAGGCCCCCCTGGCCACGGCCGTCATATGCTCTTCTAAAGACAGCCGCGCGTCCAGGAGGACACCCAGATTGCGAGCCCTCTCCGTGGGGGGCAAAGATTCACCCCCAATAGTCAGCGATGGCACCTGCTGACTATATCGGGGCGCCAGAAGCCACAGCCACTCGGTCTTGGAGGGGTTGAGTCTGAGCCTGTTCCTCCCCATCCAGACCCGCACGGCCTCCAGGCAGCGGGACATCACATCAAGGGCATCGTTGGGGTGGTCTGGGGTGGAGATGTACAGCTGAGTATCATCAGCGTACAGATGGCACTTCACCCCAAAACCACGGATGATCTCACCCAGCGGCTTCACATAAATGTTGAACAGGAGGGGCGAGAGGACCGACCCTTGCGGCACTCCCCATGCGAGACGCCTCGAGGTCGACCTCTGCCCCCCTGCCAACACGAACTGCGAGCGGTCGGAGAGGAAGGAGGAGAACCACCGCAAAACGGTGCCCCCTATTCCTAACCCCCTCAACCGCTGCAGCATGATACCATGGTCGATGGTATCAAAAGCCGCTGAGAGATCTAATAGGACTAGGACAGAGGAACAACCCCTGTCCCGAGCCCTCCAGAGATCATCCACCAACGCGACCAATGCCGTTTCTGTGCTGTACCCCTGCCTGAAGCCCGACTGGTACGGGTCTAGATAGATAGCTTCATCCAGGTGCCGGGGAAGTTGTCGTGCCACCATGCTCTCAACAACCTTCGCCACAAAACGAAGGTTGGAGACTGGACGATAGTTGGCTAATTCAGCCGGGTCCAGGGAAGGCTTCTTGAGGAGGGGCCTCACTACCGCCTCTTTCAAGGCAGCAGGAAAGGCACCCTCACCCAGAGAAGCACCTATAATCCCCTGGAGCCAGCCTCGTGTAACCTCCCGGGAGGCCAGTACCAACCAGGAGGGACACGGGTCCAATAAACACGTGGCGGCACTAATCTTACCCAGAACCCTGTCCACATCCTCGGGAGTCACAGGATCAAACTCCTCCCAGATAACATTCTCAAGACCTGCCCCGGTCTCCTCCCGTGGACTCATCCAATCGGCCTACCAGATACTCTGGTATCTGACAACGGCCCTCAATTCACAGCAACCCTGTTTGAGGGCTACCTGGCCGGGCTGGGCATCCGCCATGCCCTATCGGCCCCGTTCCATCCGGCTTCTAATGGCTTGGCTGAACGTTTTGTAAGAACGGCCAAAGAAGCATTGTCCAGGCTAGATAACGGGGACTGGCAGGCCAGGATAGACCAATTTCTAGCCGTCCAGCATGCCACACCATGCACGGCCACGGGGAGAAGCCCGGCCGAACTCCTCATGGGCAGGAAGCTTCGGTGCGTATTAGACAGGCTTCACCCCAATTACACACATGAGAATTTCAAGGGAGAGACCATTGGACTAAGACAGTTCCAGGTGGGGTCCCCGGTGTTCGCTCGCAATTATGCTAGCGGACCTCTATGGGTTGCAGGAACCATAGTGGGCATAACGGGCCCAAAATCATACACCGTAGACGTAGGGGTGGACAGACTCTGGAAATGCCACATAGACCAACTTAGAAAAAGAATAGTCGGCGAAGCAAACATCAATTTAGACATCTCCGAACCTAACTTCAATAACTTTCCCAAAACAGCTAACTCAAGCCCGGGTTCGAGAGAATACTTAGCTGACAAGCCCTGGTTCCAGCGCTGCCCCAGCGAGTCGCCACTCCCAACCGGGGATAACCACGCCCCAGACAAAATCCAGGAGGTTCCATTGGCGGAGCCGGGAGAGACAGAAAGTCCCTCCGACCAGCTCAACGCCCCACCAAACACTGAACTGCGCAGGTCAACTAGGACGAGAACTCAGCCAGGGCACCTACGAGATTTTGTGTGTACTTATGTAAATATTTGAGTGTTAGTGCCTTCTGGGAAGGGAGGGGTGTTATGTATTGTTACTTTTCAGCGGGAGTTTCAAACCTGCCTGAGTTTCTGATTGGCTGACAGTCCCTCCAGGATTATATATAAGGAGGGCTGCAGCCTCTGAGTTTTTGCTGAAGTCTCACTGTATATTAAAGAGCTTTTTTCACTAGCCTGCTTGTGCCTCTTGTTTATTCCCGAACCACTTCAAGGCCCAAAGACTGGCCACCCCCATCTCTCCAGAAGTCAAACTGGCCAGCAGATCAAGGGGAGGATTGGAGGGCAGAGGGGATTTATAACATCTCCATTTGCACCCAGACTGACCCCACCAATCTCAAGCCAAAA
Source organism: Pituophis catenifer annectens (assembly GCF_029215685.1). Taxonomy (NCBI): domain Eukaryota; kingdom Metazoa; phylum Chordata; class Lepidosauria; order Squamata; family Colubridae; genus Pituophis; species Pituophis catenifer. The sequence continues at coordinate 45,581 of NW_027256904.1, read as the reverse complement.
GGAGCCTCCCATGACCCCCACCCCGCTGTCTTTGTCCATTTCCCTGGGCACAGGATGACCGCTGAGTTTGATTCTGTCCACTGCCTCAGACATTCAGCCAGACACGGAGCTCCCCACCGGTGTTCCCAAAACCATCAGGAGCCCCTGTGGGTCCCACTGAGAGACCCCCAGAGTGGAGAAATCTCCCACTTGCTTTTCTCCCAGAGATTCTGACGTTTCCCCTTCAGATCATGATCTGTCTGATCTCGGTCCATGCCTGGAATTGGAGGCTGTTCCTGTCCAGCCTCCCCTTTTCCTTCCCTGCGCTGATTATTGGGGTCCTTGGATTCACATCTGGGGCTGTTTCTCTTCCCACCTGGGAGGAAAAGTTGTTTTGTATGATCCCTTCCAATTTCACAGCCTCCCTTTCATTTGAGGCCTATGGAAACACCATTGGGGGCACTGGACCCCCTCCCAGCCCTGGGACACAGGAGATTTCTCTGTTTCTTTGGGAAAGATTCCTTCCCCACTCAGAGTCTGCTTGAGCCCCATCATCCATTTCCCTCCCTGCCTAGGATCAGCTGAATTCCTCCATTCAGACAACAGGAAAACGGGAGTTTGCACAGAGCCTCTGGGTCAGTCTCCATTCTTCAACACAGAGGGTCCCACTCACTCTGCAAAGCCAAATTCTCCCTCAGTGCCTGGATACCTCCAGACATCGCTCGGCTGAGCTCACAGCAGGGCCAGGGTGGCTGAGAAATTGGGACGGAAGGGACCACAAACCTTTCCAGCCACAAGAGACACTTGGACACAGACTGTGGTCTGACAGAAGCTCCTATGGTGCCTTTGTGTGGCAGTGGGAAGGGTTATGGCAGGGATGCTCAAACTAGGGCCCACAGGCCAGATACGGCCCACCAATGCAATGGATCCAGCCCGCGGAGTGGTAGAATTAAGCCCCGCCCCCTTACCCTCAGCTTTATCTTCCAGCGAGCATCCACTCCAGCCACACGTCTTTCACCGGCTGAGCTGCACTTCTGATCACGCAGCTGCTGCTGCCGGAGGTGAGGCCGAAGGGTGAGGGGGAGGGCCAGCGAGGGGTGATATCGCTGGTGCAGCTTGAAAAGCTTGCAAAAGTACTGCCTTAATTGAAAAACCTTTGAAAGCAATGTAAACGGGATCTTTTCCACAGTTGGAGTGGGGGATGTGGGTGCTTGCCTTCTCCGAACTGGCAGAAGTGCTGCCTTAAATTAAAAGCCTATTTCACAGCCATGTCAACCACGGCCGGTGTTCCACTTACGGTAAAAGAAGGTGGTGGGTTTATATCCTCTGCTGATGGATCAGAAAAAAAAAATTTTTTAAACACTTTATTAAACTTTTATTACATGAAAAACATAAAAAAATTATTTCACTCAACAACAGCTATTTGTGGTGTTTTTCTTGTAATAATAATTTGTGCATTATTTACAAAAATTAAATTGTGCGTATTTACATTTTTATTTTATCATTACTTATACTTAATAACTATCTACCTTCAATCTACCTCCGTTCTATCCAGTTATACGACTGTTCCCACACATTGTAAAATATCGATGCCTCTTTATCTTTTAGACTCAGCGTTAATTTGTCCATTTCTGTGCAATTCATGACCTTTTGTATGACCAGTTTCTCTGTGGGTGTCCATGGCTGTTTCCAACATTGTGCAAAGGCAATCCTGGCAGCGGTTAATAAGTGTAGTATTAGATATTTTGTGCCCTTCACATACAATATATATATTGCAGAATGCTCTCTCCCACATGTTGGAGTAGACCAGGTATCTCGGTAAAACACTTAATCTTTCCCCTGGCTCAGGCTGATGAAGGGAGGAGAACTTGTGGCTCAGTGGTTAATACAGCTGCCTAACATGCAGGCAGCCCAGGTTCGAATCCAAGTAAGGGTAAGGCTGGCTGATGAGAGCTAAGAAGCTTGAAATAGATCTATACCAGTCTCCCTTTATTTCTTTATCAGTAAAATATATTTGGTATATATAAAAGGGGCTCTATGCATCTTGGAAGGAAAAATAGGCAGATTCCAAGTATGCATTTGGGATAGTGCAGACATTTGGCAAAATATGGGTGGAGTCATTGGGGAATTCAAGCTATTGTAGATGAACTTTTAAAATGCTATGGTTGTATTGGGATATATCCTTTAGCAAAATCAATTATAAACAAATGTTTGATTTGTAAAAAGGTGAATGAACAAGCTGTCAGGAAACAACAGATGGGTGGGAAACCACCAGCTTTAAGACCATTTCAATGTATTCATGTGGATTTTACAGAATTACCAAAAGTGGGGAGAATAAAATATTTATTGGTGATAGTGGACCACCTCACAGGGTGGGTTGAAGCTTTTCTCTGCAGCAATGCTACAGCAACAGTGGTGTCAAGAATTTTATTAGACCCAACCTAGAAAGATTATCATCATCTGAACTGTTGTTTGGAGTAGTTTTCACTACAGGAAGCATATGCATTGATTCCCTGGAAACCAGAGACAAAGTATTGAAACAATATGTGTATAAACTGTCCAGATATTTTAAAGTTTTTAGGAAACAAGGACTATTAGCCCAAACACCACCTTTGAAGTTTCCAGTCCACAAATTCCACCACAATGATTGGATGTGGATCCGGAGTTGGAAGGAAGTTAAACCCCAAGTGAAAGGGCCCGTGCCAGCCCCAAAGGAGTGGAAGGTGGAATCTCACCAAGGAGATCCATTGAAGTTGCCGATCCAAAGGATCCAAGGGACTGGTGGGCAGCAACCAGTGGGAATAGCGTTCTTCATCATCTGAACTATTTTTGTATTTTTCTTTCTTAGGACTGAGTGGTTTCCTATGCTGTTTCCCCAACTGAAGAGGAGTACAACTGATCAGATTCCATTGCGTGCTCTCCCAGATGTATTGGTTTTGTAATTATGCTTTTAAGACCTTAGAAGGAAGATCTTGGGTCCACTGGAAGAGACTGAAGCCCGCAGACCAGAGTGGTCTGGTCACATACCAAGTGACAAAAACTGACAAGCCATTGGTGCTGAAGTTCAAGAAGAATACACCCTGCTGAGTCCTACCGGCAACGGACTCTTAACGCACGGTGGTGATCATCAGCCTCGATGAACCACCCTGGAAGATGGTTCCCAGCACATGGCCGAAGCTTGGAACAGAGGAAGGCAACACTCCATGATTGTAATTTGTAATGTAAAAACCCATTAACTGTGATAGAAACTAGTAAGAGATTCTTAAAGATACTAATGTTTGAGGAAGATTGGGTGTGGGGACTCTGGGCAGTTGCCATCCTAGCCCTAGTATTGGTATTATGTTATATCTATAAGGACCGGTTCTGTGGGAAGCCTAGGTCTGAGGTTGATACTACTCTTTCCCAAGTTACACATACCCCTAACCCTCTTCCTGATGTGGTAAGTTTGTGAACTACGGGTGTTGTGATATTAAGGCCCTGTGTGTGTGTTGAAAGGAAGTGATTATGTTCTTTTTATGGTTTTGGATGTTTTTAGCAGAGGGTTTATTAAGTGATAATATCTTGAATAATAGTTCCCACTGTTGTGAGAATGCCCGAGAAATCCCCCTTGTCCATGAGGAAGGATCCAGAAATGTTGAGAACCCCAAGGGACCGACCAGTATCAGGTCACTAAGTAAAGACACTTTAGGTCAAGTCTGCTCCCGCCAACGAAGTATCATCAGTAGGTGGGGTCGTTACTTTAGACCTGAGCCGACTCCCATACCTAATGTCAAACAATTGACAATCCCGGTAAAGGGGGGAATACAAGAACAAAGAGAGAACGGACCCCTGCAACAATTGAAAGAAGGAAATTACATGTCAAGGATACTGGAATTAGGTCAAAGCCTCATTAATCAATCTGATTCTGCCTTGGGTCAAACTGCTGGTTGTGTTTGTCTGCTAGTCCTTCATCTTATCATGCTGTCCCAGTTGAGCAAGATCTCTGGGAAAGGACAAAAGCTACCCTAGTCCTTAAAAAGGATATTAGATACAAAGCAGCAACATCAAAGCTGCAAGGAGATTTTTATGATGCATTCAAAAGATTGGGAGTAAGCCACCTTCCAATAGCTGGCCCTATAGCCACTGGTGTAGAAATCACAGGAACACCCTCTATGTGCGTAAGGAGACATCAAATATCTGGTATTCCTGTAAGGTCCCTGACAAAAGAACAATGTCTGTCAGAAATATACTTTGGCCCTAGAATGGACCTTATAGATGTAAAATTAACCAGAAGTATTTCTCCTTCTGCCCACCACTTGTTTCAACAAAAAGTCACTTTCTCAATACCACCAGATATGACCATTAAAAAAAGAAGGTGGGAAGGATGGAATATATCTTTGGAAAAATGTCCGAGGCCATTTCAGCCAACACGATTTCCATTCTGGTTCACCTTAAAGTCCAAATCATGTTTATGTGCTCTCTTTCCCTCTGGAAATGTAACCTCCTGTTATCTTCTTGAAGGCCCAACTCTCAGAGATAAGCAAAAGGACCCTTCCCTAGAAGTCCCATTACAGCCGCTGACGGGAATGTTTGTGGCAGGGACTTTGGGGGTCTGGACTAATGAAAAGAACCATCGAGCTCATGCCTTTTCCATAAATATGGGTGTATCTCTAGGGGAAAATGGAGTTTTCTTCTTGTGTGGAAAGGATGCATATTTGTGTTTACCAACAAACTGGACAGGGACATGCACATTAGTACACCTTTTTCCTAAAATAGGTGTTGTCAGTGGAATGTTGACAACAGGAATGTTGTTTGGTCCCATCATTCCATAACAAAAGCACTCGGAGGCTTTTTAGGGAAGGGGGCTTCACCCCACAGCCTCAGAGATGGGAATGTCAGAGGGGTCCCCCTTTTTAAAATCAGCCCCAATTTATGAAGTTTTGATATAAAAGAAAAGCCCAAACAGGCCCCACTCTTCATATTAGGCAGAATCCAAGGGGACTGATTGCTTCCTTGGCCTTAGAAGAAAGGCAGCATCAGAGTTAAGGGTCACCAACCTGGAGTGGTACCAAACTCCATTCTTCTGGGTGACCTTCTCCAGCAGACTCTGAAGACAAGAGACCTGGTTGAAGGACAGCAGAAGTCAATTCCCTTGTTATTGAACTATCTTCCTCCAGCATCCCTTTCCTGACACGTCCTGACAGGAAGGACCACAACCACGACAGGAATTGACCCCAGGAGTGTAGTTGTGGCTTTTCACAAACAAGCTTTTCTCCATCCTCTCCTCTGCACATGGAGCCCAGAAGAAGCTCAGGATCCCAAGAGGAGAAGTTGCTTCTCCCTGTAATTAATAATGATTATCTGGGCCTTGGAGATCTCCATACCTGTGATAGAGAGAGCAGATTGAAGCCACATGCAAAGGATCTTGTATCAGAAAAGGATAAATTTGTCAAGCTCTGTGGGAACAAGTTTTGGGACAGGCAGGATCTGTCCTCTTGATTGTACCTTTCTCTCCTTTCCAGGTGAAGCTGAGTGTTTCTCTGTTTATATCAGGAAAGTCGCTGGCATTTCCATCATCTCAGAATGCTTTGAATTCTCCCAACTGTTCCTGCTGTGGGTGTTAGGAACAGGAAGAGGATTAATAAAGCTCCATGTGTGCCTCCTGTTTCTGCTTCTGATGCTGCTTTTGTCCCAGCCGGTCTCTGGGAAGCTTAGAATGAAATGCCCTCTGAGTTTGGAGCACCAGGATGAAAATAAACCATTGAGCTTTTACAGGCCAGGAGACCATCTCATTGGTGTAGTTTTAACTGAAACAGAAATATTGCCTATAATGCTGCCATTCAGCAGTGCTCCTTCTATACCTTCTCATGCGTAAGTCATTCAGGATGATGGAGTTTGCATCCCCTCCATTTGCACTCCTAACACTCTCCTTCTTTTCTTCTTATTTCACTTACTTTTATATTGCAGGACTTGTCTAATTTCCTGAATGATTTTGATTTCTATAACTTGCCTCCTTTTTTATTCTGTAGAAAAGACTCAAATCCAAAGATGGGGTTATAAAAACTTGAAGGCAATGCAGATTATTTTCCTCTCCCTGTTCACTCCTGAATTCATCACTTGAATTCATTTTGTTTAAAGGAGGGACTGAAACAGTTGTAGTTGCCTCTGCCCAGCCCACGACCCATATAACTGATTATTGGTTTTGGGTCAATATTGGCTTAAGGCTCAGTAGGCTTGTCGAGGCAAAAAAGGAATAAATTTGTTGTTACTGTTGATGAGAATAACATGATCTAGAGGATAATAGCTAGAATATTTTTAAATTCAACTGTTTTTTCTTCTTCTGATTCATATATAAATGAAAAACATATATATATATATATATATATATATATATATATATATATATATAATCTATTGATTTATATTAAAATGTTGGATTGTATTAGTTAAGGAAATGTATGTTATAAAATAAATGGGTTTATTATTAATATAAGAATTAAATAACTGTAACACCACAGAATTAATTAATTTGATGATGGATATAAAAATTAGATGATAATGGGAAGGGCTTTAATATAGAATAGAAGGGAAAATGGAATTTGGTCAAAATTAGAGATGAAAATGAAGGGTAATATTGGTACAAAATAGATGAAAATAAATGTTATGGCAAAAAAGAGGGTATAGAAATTGAGAGGACTAAAAATTGTTTAAATTTGTTAACCGGCCGAATACTCTGCCCAGCAAAAATACATTGTATGTTTGTGTGTGTGTTTGTGTAAAAAATAAAAAAAAACTTTACAAAAAAAAAAGAGAATAACATGAACTTTTGTTTTACAGCACGGGTTCTTATGGTTTTTTCTACACCCTACAATTAATTTTCACCATTCAACTGATAAACAAGAACTCCCAGCTCCTGCACAACCTCACACTGGGCTACAACATCCATGACAACTATTTGAACACTTTATGCACTTCAGATGCCTTGCTGGACATGCTCTCCACTGGAGAATTCAATGTCCCCAACTACGACTGTGGAAAGAAGGAGAACCTTCTGGCTCTCCTTGATGGAGCTAGAAGGGGCATTTCCATCCAAATGTCAACATTAGGAGGCACCTACAAAGTCCCACAGGTTTGTGTGTGTGTTTTTCTCTCTTTGATAAAGTGAGTGGTGGGTGTTGGTGGGTCAGCAGCAGATGCACCTGTATGTTTTCCACGGGATTCAAGAGTTGCTTTTCTCCATATTAGCAGACATGTCAATCCTGTTTTTTTCCTATTATGTTCATGTTCAAATTCCTCATAAAAGGCCTGAAAAGCAATAAGGTCCCTGGAGAGGACTTTCTCTCAGCCATTCAACTATTCAAAAAACATCCCTAGTTGTGGATGAACTATTGGCATGTTCCTAATAATACCTGCCATATCCAGTTGGATTGAAGTTGGCAATACTATAATATACATTTATGTATATTGAAAAATAGAATTAAAAAAGGACTCTAGCAATTACAGGCCAGTTAGTCTAGTAAGCATTGTGGCTAAAATATTTGCCATGTTCCTCTTAAGTAAACTTGAGATTTACACAAAAATGAACAAAAGTGCATTCTTTGCAGAAGAACAAAAAGGTTTTAAATAGAGGAAAATGTTTCATAAAGTTGTACAATAATTAATCAATAAATTAATAATCTAATATTGATAACGTATTTGTTTTGAAATATCTAATTACACAATATGTCAGTCAGATAAACCAGAGTCTGATGGCTGTATAGATGTTACTGCAGCACTTGACGCAGTAAATGGAGAAATATGATGGAGAAAGTAGATGGTCCTTAAAATGGAGCTCAGCCTGTTGGCCCTGATCCAAGCCCTTGTTTGAGAGGGAGGTTTGGGCTCAATGGAGCCATGAGAAGAAGGATCTATGCATACCAAGGGGGAAGGGAAAGATGCATATTTGAACCCTTGTTCTTCAGTCTAGATATTAATGACCTACCAGGACTAAGGAAGGATTCTCATGTGCATGTCTAAAATGCTAAATGATTTATTTAGCATATGGCAAAGGTATAATTAGCCAGGAAACTACAATGTTAGTACATAGTATTTGTTTCACTGCCGAAGAGTGCGAGTCCATTCAGTTTGTGCCCATGAAGTTCTCCAGGGTGCATCACAGGGGGTGAACCAGCTCTGTACCAGAATCCTGTGGCATCATCCGGGCCTTCTCTCACCACCAATGTTACCTCACATCCGAGCAAGTCCAGCACTGGCAGGGGCCCGGCCATCTCCACAAAACACTGCCACATTTCCCACCAAAGTGGTACCTATTTATCTACTAGTGTTGTCACATGCTTTCGAACTGCTAGGTGGGCAGAAGCTGAGGCAAGTGATGGGAGCTCACCCCGCCATGCAGTGATAGAACTCGAACTGCCGGAACAGATCCAGTGTCTTTAAGCCACTGAGGCTCCTACCTGCTAAATACACATTGGTTTAAACTAATAATTCAGTACTATTATCCTGTGGTTTAGAATGTGTTGACTCTTGAGAAAAGGTGGCTCCTACTGAGATAATAATTCTCTGATTATTGATAAATCAAAGTCAAAAGTTGTGGTCTTTGGAAAACAAAGGTAGCCAATACAGCAGTGGTGAAATGTAAAATTTGTTACTGTGGCATGTTCTGTGGGCGTGGCTTGGTGGGGGTATTGTGACTGGGTGGGCGTGGCCAACTTTTTTTTTTTTACTCTTTTAAAGCATTTTTTTACAACCTATTCAGCCGAAGAGCTTGTAAAAAGAAATGCTTTTAAAAGTTTTTTAAAAAAGGCTCTGGCGATCACAGCTGTGGTGCGCGATCGTCAGAGCCTTTTTTTAACCTTTTAAAAGCAGGAACTAACAACACCCGGGTGGGCGAGGGGAGCCTCGCACCGCCATCGCTACCAGTTCTCTGAACCACCTGCCATAATTGCTACCGTGAGCACTTCACCCCTGCAATACAGCAAGTAACGCCTTTCCTTACCCAGCGTTACTTTTCTCTGAGACTGAATCTTGGATCTGCCATCATCAAAGGACCTCAACTAGAGCAACGGCAGGATTGAATTTACTGCTTAAACTTTAAAAAATATCATAGCTATTCAGTTTTCTTCCCAATTATTAGAGAATACTGTATAATGCCAAAGTTACCCTCAAGCCCTTCCATTGAACTGAGGTTTGGGGCTTAATAGCTACCGCTACTATTATTGTGAATAATCTTCTTTGCTATAGAATGATGGACTTTAAATTGTTTGGAAATGGCCTTGTAACCCTTCCCAGATTGATAGGCAGCAACAATGGCTTCTCTCAGATCACTGCTGGAGTCTTTGCCCTTTGGCATTGTGTTAACACACACCTCAATGCTGGAGACCAGCAAACTCCTGAAACTTTGGCTTTTATAGAGGCCGTCACACTTGTGATGATGGATTAATCCAGGTCCCTTGATCAGCAGCACCAGGCTGCCTCTCAGCCTCTTCACACCCATGGAAGCAGTCAGGGTGTCCTTAGCCTTTCACACCTGGCTCCTCCATTTCGGCTCTCTTTCTGTAAAATAAAGGAGGACAGGGTGTTATATCTCCTGTGTTGCTGTTCACCTGAGGTTGCATTTACCTCCTTTTAAGAACTTCTTAAAACCAGATGCTTTTTACTGTGCCCTGATATGTGGAACCACAGAACTCACAGAGGGTCTCCTTCCTTTTCCACATGGCTGAATTTCTTAGTGTACAATTAAACCTCTGGAACCTAACAGAGTCCCCAAATTCTCTGGGTTAGAAGATGCAGAATTTCAAATAACGCCCTCTTGGATTATGCAACTGAAATTGCATAATCCATAACTCCTAAATTATATTAGGAGCTTATCTCTTTGTATCACTAGATGAGACAGAAATAAATAATAAATAATAAATAATAATTTTAAAAAATCAAAAGATTGCTTCACCAAGAATCTGGAAGATTGAATGTCAACTGCATAAGAAAGAGAGAGATGAGAGTCTTGGGCTGCACATTAGACAAACAACCTATTGGGAAACTTGTGTTAAAGCAACACATTTGTTCAATCAGAATTAAACATTTATGGACCTTTATTGGAACAAAATATTCCTTTCACATCAGCATATGTGGCTCTGATTGCAATAAATGGTAGGGGTGATACAGAAATGATTTGCATTTTTTACTCTTATTCTTTTTTATTTAATTTGTTTTTTGTATTCCATTTTTATACAGTGTTGTTAACACTCTGTTTAATATTCTATTTCTTGCTATGGCATTATTGCTAATCAACAATAGTTTATTTAATTTGTTCATCAATACCAAGTTGAATTTATTAAAAAATAAAATTTAGGACTTTATCTGACCCCCAGTATAACACAGCTTTCTTCCTTACTTTTTTAGATCAGTGATACAATTGCTTCAGAGGCGCTGAGTGATAAAAGCCAATTTCCTTTTTTCCACCAGATGCTCCCCAAAGAAGGGTTCCACTACCCAGCAATTGTCCAACTGCTCTTCCACTTCAGATGGACCTTCATTGGCCTCTTTGCTTCAGATACTGAAAATGGAGAGAATTTCATGAGGATTTTTCCTCCTGTGCTTGTCAGGAGTGGAATTTGTGTGGTTATATCACAACTGTTCTCAACAACTGGATATATAGCATCCCTCAGGGATTCCCTCTCTAAGTGGAGACAAGTCAACGTCTTTGTTCACTTCATAGAACATGTTCCCATTACGGACAGAATTCTTCCTTTCCATTTAATACTTATGCGTTTGCCAGGACCCATTGAAGGGAAAGTCTGGATCATGGCAACTTTGGGAACATACAGATTGAAAAAGCACAGACTTTATAAATACGTCCAAAGTATTTGGAACTTCGCTTTTGTGGAAAAAGAAAGGCCAGAAGATTCTGCCTTTGAACCCCATTTCTTTGTGGAAGATGAGTTTCACGATCATTATTTCCAATGTTTTCTTTTAAAGTTTTCTGTCAAAGTCCGCAAAAGATGTATCCAAAAAGCCCCACTGGAGACCCAATGGAAGCAGAACAGGAAACGGAGCCCAAATTACTACCAACCTTACAGTATCGTGAAGACTCTGGCCCAGGCCTTGAATGCCGCCTATTCCTCCAGATCGAGGAGGGGAAAGAAGGAGGGAGAAAAGACTTTGGGGTCTCCAAGGCTGCAGCCATGGCAGGTATGGTGGTCCTGATATAGATCCATCAATAATCAGTTTCTTTGGAGAAGGAACCCAGAGGAGAAGGAGGAGAACCTTCTCAACCACATTGGGCTTCAGAAGGTCAACACATTTGGCCCATCTAATTGCTTGAGACAATTGCTTCTAAGCACCAGACACCATGTCAGATAAATTTTGGTTTTAAATACTACTTTTAAAAGAATGTATGCAGGATGTTTAAAAGGATGTCTTTATGGGTTTGTGATTAGCATAGTGCAATTTTAACTTTATAATTATAAGGAGACCCTGAGATCATCTAGAAGGAGATCCTGAGATCATCCAGCCCAACCCCTCCTCTCTGCAGAGTCCCAGTCAAAGCTTCTCTGACTGACGGCTGCTCAGTCTTTGCCTCCTCAATGAAGGGAAGGCTGAACTTCTCTGCTTTGAGGGCTCAGCTCTGAAATGGCTCCTCTTTTCAGGGTCTTTTTCCTCTCCTTCAGCCAGAATCTCCCCCCTTCTGACGGAGCTCATTTCCCCATTTCCCCTCCTCCCTCTGGAGCAACATGGAGGAGATCTGGAGCTTCTGTGCAACTTCTTCCAGTTATTGGAAGAGGCAGGATGGGATTTACGACCACAACTGAGCTCAACATTTCTGTTGCTAAGGAAGATAGTCATTAACTGAGTTAGGCCCCATTTTATGACCTTTCTTGCCTTTTCTTCTTAAGTGAATCACTGCAGTAGTTAAGTCAGTAACATGGTTGTTAAGTGAATCTGGCTTCCCTGTTGATTTTGCTTGTCAGAAGTCGCAAAAGGAGATCAGGTGATCCTAAAACGCTGCAACCATCATAAGCGGATGCCAAGAATTCAGATGTTGATCACCTGGAGACCCTGGGGATGCTGCCATGATCCTGGGAAAAACGATCATAAATCACTTTTTTCAGAGCCGTTGTAACTTTGAAATGGTCACTAAATGAATCGTTTCTCATAATCATCCTGATGTTTTCTAGGCATTTATGAATAATTTCATTGTATACATGATGTACAATGACAATAAAGGCTATACATAATAATCTTTTTTTCCTATGATTCATTTTATTTATCATCTGCTCTAGAATGTCCCCTATAACTTACCAATTGCATCAATTATATTTTGTTTATATAAATAAATAAATAAATATATATATATATATATATATATATATATATATATATATATATATATATATATATATATATATATATATAATTTGCCAATATAAGATTGAGCAATTCTGCTGAACCTTTGTTTTTTATTTATGAAGGTAGTAACACCTATTTTCCTAAATAAGCATATTTTGATGTTAGCTGTAGAAAAAAGATTCAAATGTGTAAAGGCTAAATGGGATTTTTTAAAAAAGCTTTCAGATGTTAAACTTCCTGGATGTTCCCCTTCTAGTTCCATCCTTTCCTGCAGAAGAATGAGTATTGCAATATTTCTGATAGGAAACTGTACTTGGATCAAAATGGAGTTCTAGCAGCAGATCTGGCAATCATGAGCTATTTGATTCTCCCCAAGGAGGATCCCATCCAACAGCCAATGGGGGCTTGGAAAAGACAGAGACTTACTATCCACCGAAGAGCTCTTTCACAGCTAAAGTTGCTCAACAAGGTGGGATAATTTTTTCCTTTCTCTCTTAACTGGGAGACTGTTTTGAACTAGTGTCAAAGGAGAGCAGCTTTACGAGGCTTTATGTAGTCCAGAAGAAACCTTTCCAGGCCCTACAGGTTAAAAGTTTCCTTCTTAATCACATTTTACTCTACTTAAATAAATCTAATAAAATAACAAATTAATAAATTTTTGACAATGAATTTATTCAAAAATTTAATATGAATAAATCATCATAACCATGGATAGATGAAGAGTGGAGAAATGCATTTTAATACAGTCATGAGGAGGAACCGATTGTTTGTTAAAAGGTAAAGGTTGCCCTCACACATATGTGCTAGTCGTTCCTGACTCTGGACATCTCTGTGGTCATATGGCCGGCATGACTCAATGCCAAAGGCGCACGGAACTCTGTTACCTTCTCACCAAAGGTGGTCCCTATTTTTCTATTTGTATTTTTTATGTGCTTTTGAACTGCTAGGTTGGCAGGCTGTTTGTTACTTAATGCTAAAAGTTTTTTCTCAATTCCATCCCTCCAGACTTTATTGAGTAGAAAAATCCTTTATTGCAATGTTAAATGCCAGAAGCAAAAGGGAGGAACTAAAGGAAGAACCTGCCAGGGTCACATCTCGTACACCTGTTTGGAAGGAGTCAGAGATTTCATAGTTACCTCAGTGAAGAATTTACTTGTCTCCCTCCATTTCTCCCCCCATTTTCCATGGACGGAGAGTCCTAACCTCTTTTCTTTGGCATTCCTTGTTTTTCTGCTTAGTCTCTGCCTCAGTCCAAATGTGTGGGAAGTTGCCATCCTGGATTTGTCAAGAGGGCTCGAGAAGGAGAGCCAGTTTGCTGCTATGACTGCGTTCCTTGTCCGGAGGGAACCTTCTCCACTCAGGAAGGTGGGTCACACCAGAGGAAAGGAAGGTCTGGTGGAAATGGATTTATCTGCAGCATTTTGATGAAAATGCAAATTAAAACATGCATTGAAGCTCAACTCTTTTTTTGTTTATTCAAAATCATATACCTTAGCTATATAGGTATTAGAAAACTATATTATCATTTTTTTTCCTGTGGAATGGTTACGCAACATATCTTGGAAAATGTTCCTGGAATCAGGCTTTGTCCAAAAAAGGTGTTTTTTGAAATGTAAAAAAACAGAATATTAAAGAAATGTTGCTTTTTGTCTTTCTCAGATACACAAAAATGCACCAAGTGTCCGGATGATAAATATCCAAATGTGGACAGAGTCCAATGTATCTTCAAAACTATAACTTTCCTGTCCTATGAAGAACATCTGGGCATCATTCTGGTCTCTTTTGCCCTACTCTTCTTCCTAACCACAGGCCTTGTTTTAATCATCTTCATGAAACACCGAGAAACTCCCATTGTCAAAGCCAACAATCGGGACCTCTCCTACATCCTCCTGGTCTCCCTCCTGCTTTGCTTCTTGTCTCCTTCTCTCTTCATTGGTCAACCAAGGAAAGCCACCTGCCTTCTCCGACAAACGGTCTTCAGCATCATCTTCTCAGTTGCCGTTTCTTCTCTCTTGGCCAAAACCATCATGGTGGTGCTGGCCTTCCTGGCCACAAAACCAGGAAACCGAGTGAAGAGATGGTTGGGGAAGAGCTTGGCCAATTCCATCATCTTTTCTTGTTCTGCTGTCCAAATTGTCATCTGCTCCATCTGGCTGGGAGTTTCTGCCCCCTTCCCTGACTCTGACCTCCACTCCCAGCCTGGAGAGATCATCCTGCAATGCAATGAAGGGGCCGTTGTCATGTTCTACGTCACCCTCAGCTACATGGGCTTCCTGGCTGCCATCTGCTTCACGGTGGCTTTCCTGGCCAGGAATCTGCCTGGGGCCTTCAACGAAGCCAAGCTGATCACCTTCAGCATGCTGGTCTTCTGCAGTGTCTGGGTGACTTTTGTGCCCACCTACCTGAGCACCAAAGGGAAATACATGGTGGCTGTGCAGGTCTTCTCCATCCTGGCCTCCAGTGCTGGTCTGCTGGGCTGCATCTTCATCCCCAAGTGCTACATTATCCTTCTGAGGCCAGACCTCAACACAAAGGAGCATCTTACAACCAAGATAAATATAAAAACATGAAATATTAAGAGTCACAAACACACCATTATTTGTAGAAGTAGTAATTTTTACCTGGCCACTAAAGGGGATTCAAAATAATTTAATCATTAAAATAGATCTATCATAAAAGGAAGAAGATTCTTTTAATGTGAGAAACATTTATCAATTCTAAAAAGAACCAGTTTCTATAATGATCAGGAATTCTATAATATCTATCAACAATTATAAAAATATGGAACTGGGCTGGGCAGGGGGCACTACAACCGTTTCAATCACTACTTTAAACAAAAGTTAGCATTCAAGTGATGAACTCAAGTTTGGATGGAGAGAGGAAAATAATCTGGAGTTGTTACGGTTCTCATTCTGTCCCATCTTTGGATTCCAGCGACTTCCACAAAATAAGACAAAAAGAGAGAAGCATTGGAAATCCAGACCATTCAGGAAATTAGACAGGTCCGTTAATAGAGGAGTAAGTGAAATAAAAAGGAAAGAAGGAAAGTGTTAGGAATGCAAAGAGAGGAAAGGAAACTCCAGCACAGGGAATGATTTATGAATGAAACTGACAAGGAGGAGCCTGGTTGGAAGTCATTGTTGTATGCAATATTCTTGTTAAAATTGAGGATTTTCCCCATGAGATGGTCTCCTGGCCTGGAAGAGCTCAGTAGAAGGTGGAATATCCAGGTGCTTTTCTGATTCAAAAAGAGAGAAACTACTGTACTTTTTGAGTGTAAGACATACTTTTTCACCCTAAAAGAGGGTGGAAATGTTGGTGCATCTTATACACCGAATACAGCCAATTTTGGCCTCCCAAAACCCCGCCCCACGTGTCCCGTTTTTGCAAAAAACAGATCCATTTTTCACAAACCGGGATGCGCAGCGGGTCTGGGAGGCCTGCAGAGTGTTCCTGGGGGGTGGGGAGGGCAAAAATGGGCCCATTTTTTGCAAAAACGGGGCGCACAGAGGGTTTCGGAGAGCTGCAGAATGCTCCTGGGGGCCAGGGAGGGCAAAAACTGGACATGCAGAGGCCAAAAACTTATTACCTCTTCAAAATCTTGGTCCATTTTATACTCCGGTGCATTTTATAGTCTGAAAAATACGGTAAGCTTCAATTGAAAATGAAAAGCTTGAATAACAAGGGCATTGACTCCTGTTGTCCTTCAACATGGTCTCTTGTCTCCAGAGACTGCTGGGAAAGGTTAACCAGACCTATGGAGTTTGATGCCACTCTTCTATTCCTATTCCTATTCCTATTCCTATTCCTATTCCTATTCCTATTCCTATTCCTATTCCTATTCCTATTCCTATTCCTATGCTACGCTACCCTACCCTACCCTACCCTACCCTATCCTATCCTATTCTATCCTATCCTATCCTATCCTATCCTATCCTATCCTATCCTATCCTATTATCCTGGACATAAACTGTTTCAACTCCTACCCTCAAAACGACGCTATAGAGCACTGCACACCAGAACAACTAGACACAAGGACAGTTTTTTCCCCGAACACCATCACTCTGCTCAACAAATAATTCCCTCAACACTGTCAAACTATTTACTAAGTCTGCACTACTATTCATCTTCTCATCGTTCCCACCACCCATCTCCTCCCACTTATGACTGTATTATTATTATTATTATTATTATTATTATTATTATTATTATTATTATTATTATTATTATTATTATTATTATTATTTATTAAATTTATATACCGCCCTACTCCCAAAGGACTCAGGGCGGTGAACAGCCAAAAGATAAAATACATATAGTAAAAACGTTAAAAAACCATTTAAAATACATTAAATGCTTTGGCCCAAAACAAATTTAAAATACCCCAATTTATAAGACAAACTTAAAAGCAATTTAAAAGGGAAGTTAGGCCAGGCCAGCCTGCTGAAATAAAAATGTTTAAAGGGCACGGCGGAAAGTGCGCAGATCCGGGATCCTCCGTATCTCTGGGGGGAGCTCGTTCCAGATGGCAGGTGCCCCCATAGAGAAGGCTCTCCCCCTGGGGGCCGCCAGTCAACATTGTTTGACCAACAGCATCCTGAGAAGCCTCTCTCTATGGGAGCGTACTGGTCGGTGAGAGGCTACTGGTGGCAGAAGGCGGTCTCATAGATACCCCGGTCCTAAGCCATGGAGTGTTTTAAAGGTGGTAACCAAAACCTTGAAACGCACCCGGAAGACCACCGGGAGCCAGTGCAGCTCGCGCAGGAGGGGAGACACATGGGAGCGCCACGTCGCTCCCATAACCACCCGCACGGCCGCATTCTGGACCAGCTGGAGCCTCCAGGTGCTCCTCAAGGAGAGCCCCATGTAGAGAGCATTGCAGTAGTCCAGGCGGGAAGTGACGAGGGCATGAGTGACCTACTTAATGAGTCCCGATCCAGAAAGGCACGCAACTGGCAAATCAGGCGAACCTGATAAAAAGTCCTCCCGGCCACAGCTGTCAAATGCTGTTCTAAAGACAGCCGTGAGTCCAGGAGGACACCCAAGTTGCGAGCCCTCTCCGTGGGGGCCAATGACTCACCCCCAATAGTCAGTGATGGCACCAACTGACTATATCGGGACGTCGGAAACCACAGCCACTCGGTCTTGGATGGGTTGAGCCTGAGTCTGTTTCTCCCCATCCAGATCCATAAGGCCTCCAGGCACTGGGACATCACTTATATATTCTCATTGTTCCCAGAGAGAGAAATATCTGCCTATAATTTATAATTTTTTGGTTTTAATCGCAATATGTATCTCAAGAGTCACTCTTTATAAAGCTGAATTCTTTTTCCTACAGAGTTTAATCTTTTTTTAAATCTGTTTTTAGTTTCTGCTTTCTATTCTTGTTCTCTCAAAGTTTTAATTTTTCTTTCATTTATAATATATCTTTTAAACGTTCCTTCATTTCCTCCGTATCTTCTCTCCTTCTGATTCTGGGCTTCATCTGAACAGGATTTCCTAATAAAAGCAGATTTCGCATCCAAATCTTCCAGTCCTCAGGGAAGACAAAAATCCCGCCTTTCTTTTTCCCTAGTGGCTGCTTCTTTTCCTGCCCCCTTCGTCATGACAACCTTGTAGCCAATCAAATGAGACAGTTGCCTTGGAGCTTCCCTGCCCTCAGCCTGATGGAGAAGAGGCTGAAGAAGCCAAGCCAAAGGGGGAAGAGGTCAAATAAAGAGCAAAGTTCAGAGCTTTGGGGGGGGATGAGAAAGAGGCAAAACCTCCCAGAATTGCAGAGGGAGGGGGGCTTAAGCCCCTTCCCCACAAAAGGCTGCAATGAAGAGGGTCTCCTCAGCTGGGGGCTCTGGAGAGGCCATGGGGGACCCCCATCTTCCTCAGAGTCATAGAGGGTCCCCTCCTGGGTAAAGCTGACTGTCTTTTCACCCAGGGCAACCCCAGATCCCCCTCGGAAGACCCAGCCCTGCATGGCTTCTCCCCCATAGGAGCCTCTCCTGGAAAGACATGGAGTCCAAGTGAGGCTGGAGAAACCCCGGGGGCTGCGTCCCCCCAACATTGAGCCTTGATGGTGCAGCAGACTAAAGTGCTGTTAAGTAGCTCCAGCTGCCTGCAATTACTACAAGTTTGAATCTCACCAGGCTCAAGGTTGACTCAGCCTTCCATCCTTTCAAGGTAGGTAAAATGAGGACCCAGATTGTGGGGGCAATAAGCTGACTTTGTATAAAAAAGAACACCCCTTGGGGGGGCCGAAAGCCCTACCAAGCAGGTATATACAAAAGTATGAAGGCTATTGCTTAACGCATTGTCAGTCGCCCTGAGTCTCCGGAGAACGGCGGCATATAAATTGAACTAATACATAAATAAATAAACATTCAACCCTGGGACCCATAAACCAGGTTAGTCTCTTCCCAGGAATGCCCCAGATCCCCTCCTCCTTCCTGGCCATCCTGGGCTTTCTCCGTGGGTCTGAGCTTTGCTTTCCCCCCTGAGTGCCCCATGCATGGAAAGAGGTGGCTGAGCAACATGGGATATGATCTCCCCCATTTCCAGAATACAGAAGATGGAACCTGGTGGGTTTTGTGGCAAATCTGCTTCCCTTCCCCACCACGAGGCTCCCCAGTTTCCTTCTCCCAAGAGGGGCTCCCCACTCAGCCGGGCAGAGGCCTGTCTGGCATCCCTGCAAGAGCCCCCTTGCCTAGCCTGTGCATGGGAAAGGGTGGCAGGGAACATGGGATATGGGCTTCTGCATTCCTGGGTTACTGAAGATGGAAGTTGGATATGGAAGATCAGCTTTCCACCTGCAACACGAGAGTCCTGAGCTCCCCTTTCCTCCCTCCCCTCCCCTCCCCTCCCCACATGGGGCATCCTTGATTTCTCCATCCCTTTTCATTTGTTTGTTTTTTTCTAACCTCTCTGTGTTTCTCTCTCTCTGTGTGTTTTTTCAACTATGCAGTTTGGAGAACCAGGATGGAAAACCATGGAGATACTACAGACCAGGAGACCATCTAATCAGTATAGTCATCAGTGGAAAGGAAAGATTGCATACAAAGTTGCTTTTCAACGTGGCTCCTTCTCTTCAGTTTGTTTTCCATGATTCGTAAGTCATTCAGGGTGATGGGGTTGCACTCCCTCCATTCTAACACTCTCCTTCTTTTCAGTTTTTTATTTTTCATTTATTCCTATATTGGGGAATATGTCTAATTTCCTGAATGATTTTGATTTCCATGGCTTCTCTCTGTGGTCTGATTTTTGTGAAAGAGACTCAAATCCAAAAATGGGTCCTAAAAAAGCTGAAAGTGGGGCAGATTATTTTCCTTTCTCACTTCAATCCTTAATTTATCACTTGAATAATAAATTTAAAGTAGTGGTGGAATCAGTTGTAGTTGCTGTATCTCAGCCAATTTCCATATTTGTGTATTGCTTTTGAATCAATGTTGGCTTAAGGCTCAGTAGGCTTGTGGAGGATTATATATTAAAAACAGTATTTATTGTTGCTTTTGATTATAATAACATGTTTTAACAATAGGAATGTTTGTGGTTTTTCATATGGCTTACGATTCATTTTCAACATTCAAACGTTCAGCAAGAATTCCCAGTTCCTGCACAACCTCACACTGGGCTACAACATCCACGACAACTATTTGAGCAATTTCCACACTTCAGATGCCTTGCTGGACATGCTCTCCACTGGAGAAGCCAATGTCCCCAACTACGGCTGTGGAAGGAAGGAGAACCTCCTGGCTCTTCTTGATGCAGCTGACAGGGGCATCTCCATCCAGATGTCAACATTAGGAGGCACCTACAAAGTCCTGCAGGTTTGTGTGTGTTTTTCTCCTTCTGGTAAAGTGAGGGGTGGGTGGTGATGGGTGAGCAATAGATGCAATCATGTCTTCTCCATGGAATTCAAGAGCTGCTTTTCTCCATATTCTCAATATTTTACCCCATTATGTTCATGTTGTGAATAATCATAAAAGGCCTGAAATGCAAGCAATACATTCCCTGGAGAAGACATTCTACCAACTATCAAACGGATCAAAAAATATCCCTGGTTGTTGGGGCCTCTACTGGCATCTTCATTTTCACACATAAATGATGCCTGCCCTATCCAGTCAGATTGAAGTTGGCAATAGTAGCATTTTATCCATCTAAAAAGGACTTTAGCAATTATAGACCAAATAGACTAACAGATATTATGGCTAAAATTTATGCCATGATTCTGTTAGTTAAACTTGCAGAAGAACCAGAAGGTTTTAGATAGAGTTAAATACTATATAGATTTTATAAGGAATAATGCACAAGTTAACAATCTGGCAACAAATTTGTCTTGAAATATCTAATCTATATCAGCGAAGTATCTAATTATCTAATCTATATTAGGGCCTGGGAGTCCAAAGAGCGAGGGGGGGGCTGGAGCTCTCCGGGGCTGCGGAGGGAGCCTCGGTGGGGCTGAAGGCTTTTGGCCAATGGGGAGGAAGAGCGCCCCCTGTGGGAAGGGCGAGGCAGCGATCTGGCTAGGCTAGCGGGTGGGTGGCGGAGCTGTCCTAATAGGGGCGAGTTTGGGAACTGGGGGGCAGAGCGAAGGGGAAGGAGGAGCTGGGATTCTGAGGAGGGGACCTGTTTTTCTTGGGGGGAAACAGGCTTCCCTGCTGGCTGGCTGGCTGGCTTTTCCACAGCGATCGCTGTGGTCGCCCATCCAGAGGAGACCCTCAGCATCCCTGCTTAGCACCAGAGACCATCCAGGCAGCAGCGCCTCCCTGCTCCCCTCTTGCCTTGCCCCGTTGCCCGAGTGGGGGAGGCTGGATTCTAGAATCTCCTTAGCGTGGAGATGAAATCTCAATCTGTCTCTTAGAAGTTTAGAGCTCTTTCTGAGCTCACCTGCTTGCCTTTCGCTTCTACTTGAAGTTGGGCTGGGAGGGGGAGAAGAGAGAACCCTGAGAGCCTGGACAGAAGCATCTACTCCTCTCCATTGTCTCCCAGGCATTTCGGAGGAGGCCTCAACCAGGGTCTCCATGCAGCCAGGCTGGGCTCCCCCAATTGAGGTGCCCTGCGAACAGGCAGGAGGTCCTGAGTCCAGACTGGGATGGAAGCCCTGAAGTTGCCTTTGACCTGGGAGCCTCTGGATGGAGCTTAGCACTGGGTCCTCTGGAAATTGGCCGCCCTCTTCGGGTCTCTCAAGTGTCCTCAGTAAGAAACTTTTGGGGGAGGCTGGGTATCATCCTACTTCGGGTGTATGTTTTTAGGTTGTGCATTTGCATTTTGGTTTAATTTGCTTGAATTAATAATAAAGCTTAAAATCTCTTTATTCACTGGTGAATATGATAGGAGAGGAGAAGTGGAGGAGGAGGAAGAAAGGAGAATGGAAAGAAAAGGAATGGGATGGGATGAAGAGAACAGAATAGAAGGATAGGTTAGGATAATGAAGGGAAACAATAATAAGGATATAATAAATAATGCTAGGATATGATATACTGGTATACTAGATTCTGTAACTATTAGGTTCTTGTAATACACATATGCCTTTGTATTTGTATCACACATATTATGCCTTTATATTTGTATCTCCTGTAACAAACATATTCTGTTATTAGGCCTGTAATGTATCTGGTATTTGTCAAACATATGTCCCTGCCATTTGACCTGAACCCATATCAATCTTCTCCCTGTTTTTTTCTTGTGCCATCTAAGAGCATGGTACTATCTCAGTCTTAATTTATGTTGATCTGGATAGACTCCTACTTTCCAGGGCCAGGGGGCCTAAGTGGCCAATTGAGTAAACAAAGAAATGCTCAAGATGACTAATTGGGAAGTTTCTATTCCCCCTTGCAGGGCAACAAGGAATGCACGGGCCTGGATTGGGAGGCCAGAGTTGGGTACTAAGCTGACGTCTCTGAGGGTATAAAAGGACGCCATACCTTCCCCAAGGTGTGGCTATCTCCTCTCATGCATTGTATCTGTATGTTCTGGATATAGTTCCACCCAGTATTTTGTTTTTGGCCATAAATAAAATCTGTTTTTTTTGCAAGCCTCGTCTTGAGTCTCTCTCTTTGGCATTCTGGTGACTCAAGTGTATTTTGGGACCTTACATTTCTGGCGCCCAAACAGGGACTTGAAGGCAAAGTTTCTTCAAAGTGGCTGCATTCAGCTTTCCACAAACTGAGCCGCTTTGAGGCTTGGTGGCCTTCATTAAAGGCAGACGGAAGAAACCAGCTTGGACCAGTACCGAAGTCAAGAGCGCTCCAGTGACTTTGATCTGGTCATTTGCTGGCAGGTTCCAATTCTGCCTGCCTTGAATGCCTAACAAAGAGGCTTGCACTGTGGGGGATTATGGAATTGAGCTCTTCTGGGTGAGTAGAATTTTTTTTTTCTCTTGGGAAGGGGAGTGTTGCTTTGTGAGTGTGTGAATGAGATGAGGGAAATTCCTCAGAGGTTTGCCCTCAAAGCGATGTGCGGAGGTCCAATCTGCGTTTCTGATTATCCGAGAGGAGATCAGCCAGAGACGATCGCTTTGAAAGGAGTGTGACTGTTGGAATAAGAATCTGTTGTGCAGGAGAGGGCTCTGACCAAACTTCAGACCCACAGGAGAGGTGTGGGAAATCTCTTAGGGAAAAAGAGAGGGTTTGGTTAGGCTTCGCACTGACGGAAAGGTGTGGGAAATCTCCTCAGGAAGAAAGAGAGTCTAGTCAGGCTTCGAGCTGACAGAAAGGAATCCCCTGGGAAAAATGGGCAACCATGCTGGTAGCCTGTTTGGAACAAATAACTAGTAACAAGAATTGGGCCGTGTTCTCCATTTGGCTATGTTATCCCACTGGAACACATTACAAACAAGTTGTGAAAAAACAAAACAAAAAATAGTATTAAAAAAAATGAATGAAAAATGTTGTGGCAGTAAAAGTTGTCTGTAAAAAGAAAAGTGGAGTTCAAACTTGCTCATGAGAGCCGTGGCTAAATGCAAATGATGTGTATCCTCTTATACATCTTGATCTTTAAAATGGGCCAGCGATTACTGGGAGATCCAAGTTAGAATGAGAACACACAGAACACCTCCAGGGCAGAGGCACATAGTAACAATCTAGTGCCTAAAGAGAGATCTATGGGTGGCAAAGAAATATTGCAGTGTTATAAAGATCTTGATAATTTACCATTCTCAAAAGAGCCAGAGAAGTCTGAAAGAACTAAGAAGAAAGAAGAAATTGTTTATTGTTCTTCCCACCTGGGTTTTAGCAAGTAATAAAAAAAGTAAAACCTGCCTAAATGGGAAGATTGATATAATTTGACTTGATCAATTTGGTGTGATTTCTGTTACAAAATTCCTGGATATGCATCTATAATAATAGCATGTAGAATTGATTGTGATATGTCTGGCCAGCCTGCAAATTAAGTAAACATCTCGGCTTGGAGCTGTGGGAAACGGAAAGTAGTTAGGGCCCACAATCATATTTATGATTTAAACTGCTCTCTGAGTTTTCCCACTGCTTTAAGAATAAGCTATAGGTTGCCCAAGGAAATAAAATTTAAAAAAAAAACAACCTCCACAGGTCTGGAAATGTTTGGTGGTATATGTGTGTATGTGTATGTGTGTAATCATTTCCAAACCTGCAGGAAGGATGAGACCCTCTAACAACAGCACACAAAAAGTTATTTAGAAAATGGAGCTCATTGGCTTGTGAAAAAGCTCCCTGAAATAATTATGATTGGTTTGCATGGAGGAAGCATTAAATGAAATTTTTGTATGTGAAATTGGTTTATACAAAATGTCTGATTGCAGTACAAATGTGAATGGGTGTGTGTGAGATGTCCCGAAGCTCATAAGGAGTGATAAGGCGAAGTGATCCTGAGACCTGTGAATGCCTGTGGGAGATAAATTTGTGGAAAATGTCTGTGACTTGTTGAGGCTAGAGAGAAATGCAGAGGGTTGTTTTGTTGAAAGGATGCTGAGAGGCGAAAGGAGGTGAGAATTCTATGTAGTTTAAACATTTTTTCTCCCTGTATTTCCCCTTCCTCCCCCTCATCATTCTTTTACACAAGGACCCCCCCCCACTCCCTTGGAGGAGCGAGAGAAGCAGGGAGATGGAGGGGTGGCTCTACATAGAATGGGAGGGGCTCCTAAGGGTCCCAGATATTGCAAGGGTTGGAGAAGGGGGGGGAAGTCCCAGTCCTCTGAGGATTGGGGTGTGTGTGCAGGGGTGAAAGGGGGGCTGCGGGTTTTTGTTCTTTCCACCATTTTTTCCCTCTCTGCTGAACAAGCCTGAGAAAGGCGGGGTAAAGGGTGATATCTGATACCTGCCTTTACAGTTGCATTGTGTTTGGCTCTGAATACAATTTTGATTTTCTTTTTCCTTCGGGAAATTTTTGAGGTTTCAAATACTTACATACCCAATTATATTTCAGAGTATTGACTCAAAATACCTCATTTAGATTGTTTGTTTCATTTTTGAAGCTGTTTTTCTTACTCTTTTATGTCTTTATGTCTGCGTGCATTTTGCATACTTAGCAGACAAGGTGCTCTATCCTATGGCACGTTTGTTTGTTTGTTTGTTTGTTTGTTTGTTTGTTAGCAGCCCAAGTTGCTGCCCTTTTAGGAATTGTTACAGAGATGAGTTAGAAATTACAATATGTAGTAAGAGAGAGTCAGTGGCATTTTTGTCTAAAATGTTAGATCCTGCCTGTTAAGGTTTTCCAGTTTGTGTTCAAGCAGTGGCAGCTATGGCAGTGTTAGTGAAGGAAAGCAGAAAGTTGACTTTTGGAGGAGCCCTAGTGCCCCTCCTCAAGTGAGGGTGATCTTGATGAGAGTATGCTTGTTTTTGTTTGAATCCAGCTCAGTTTACAAGGAGATTTAGAGCATGAGACCATGTCAATGCATTTGAGTTGATTTCATTAGACTAACTTAAGTGGGGAGACTTAGATATTTATTGGTGATAGTGGGTCACTTGACTGGATGGGTTGAGGCTTATCCAGCCATGAGAGCCACTCAGCGTTAGTCACCAAAATTAACAGATAATACCTAAGTATGGGATAGTAGAAGCTATAGACAGCAACCAAGAGACTCATTTTATTGCAAAAGTGCTTCAATTAATAATGGAGGCAGTGGGAATGTCATGTTCCATGGAATGCAAAATCATCTCTGCTGTGAACCAAATCTTTACCCTTGCCTTGCCAAATGATGTTTGGATTACCACACTTGGACAGAATGGGGGAAATTCCACAATATGAAACTAAAGTCATGTTTGTAAAGAACTGTATACGTGGCCTCTATTCTTCTTCATCTTACCTCAGAATCAAAGGACTCCTGGCTCAAACCCTACCTCTCGATTTTGCTGTTCATAAGTTCCAGCCTGGTGATCGGGTCCTGATAAAACCTGACGTGAGGACAAACTTAGCCAAGCCTGGGACAGGTCCTACCAAGTCCTGCTGACTACTGAAACAGCAGTCCAACCTAAAGACAAAGGGTGGACCACTACACCCGTGTAAAAGGAGCAGTGGAAGAACTTAAAGAGTGGCAAGTGATTTCTGGAGAAGACCTGCTGAGAATAAACCTTTCCAAAAACTGATGTGGTCATTTTGGTATGAATGGGTTTTGTTTGTGATTTTTCTTGTTGCAGGAGTAGCAACTTTTTGGACTTTCCAGCCTGAGTGGTGGCCTCTCTTATTCCATCTGAAGATCCCAGAAGTAGCTGTGCAACTTCACACTCTCCAGATTGTGTTGGTCCCGTGATTGTAACTGTATCACTGAATGTTATTGTTATTCTTGTTGTAATTGTGAACTTATACACACCTGTGGGGAATAATGGGACACTGTGCTTGTGTAAATGTGCAAAGGATTGCTCCCCATAGAAACTCTATTCCTATGTATATATCTGTCCTACACTGGAGAATTGAGGCATTGAATCAGATCAACCTAACTTGAACACAGTAGTCCTAGGAGATAGTGATATCATGATCCCTGAAGATATAGAATGGATTGATTTAATGCAATGGTTCAATATTTGGGACTAATTTTCTTATGCATAGAACTAATATGAGGAGAATATAATGCAATGATCAGTGTGAAAAATCATATTACACATAAGGGTGTTTTCTTTGCTTATTGTTACTTTTCAGTCTGGAATTAACCTGACACAACCTAGTAACCCATTTGAAAATATACCTAGACTGAGTGGGTTATGGACGGATGTGGTAACTCTTAATTGGCATGCTCCAGATGGCTTATATTGGATAAATGGAAAATTTGCCTATATGCAATTGCCTAGCCAATGGTATGAAGCATGTGTACTAGGAACTGTGAAATCTATTTTTCTTCCTTTTTCTACTGACAATACAACAAGGTGAAAAACTGGGTATACCTATTTATGTGGATGTAGGCCATAGAAAGATGAGTGGCCTCCAGAAATAATAGTTCAGGTATACGGACCAGCCACCTGGGCAGAAGATGGTACAGAACTCCCTTTATATGCTGAATAGAATTGTAAGATTACAGCCAATGATTGCAATGATACCTAATACAACTGCTAGTGCTCTAAATTTCTTAGTTAAACAGCACTCTCTGTTGAAAACAGCAATATCCCAGAATAGACTTGCTGTACACTATTTGTTAGCAAAAGTAAGTGTGTGTGGAAAAATTAATCTCACAAATTTTGTTTGCAAAATTGATGATTTTTAACCCTTGGAGGTCTCCTTCTTCTCCCTTGTCTCATTCCTTTAATCCAAAGAATAGTCACATCACCTATTTCTGGGATTGCAGTCATAGCATCCTCTGTGTCCACCCCTCGTAATATGCCTGCAAATATCATGATTCTTAAAATGATCCCCGCGATGGAAAGCATTCCGTCATTTAAATAAAAAGTGTGGAATGAAAGGGAAACAATAAAGGATATAATAAATAATACTAGAATATGATATACTGGTATACTAGATTCTGTAACCATTAGGTTCCTGTAATACATATATGCCTTTGTATCACACGATGTCAGCGTTCCAAATTAGGTTTTCTTCCAGCGCTGACATAACAAGATGAAGCAGAAATGAAGCAGAAGCTGAGATGAACTTTTACCTAGTTTTGTATGTTACAGATAGTGTTTCCTGGGAGACGAGGATGGGGGCTACATTCCTGGGAAAAGAACGTGCCGGGATGTAGAGATGGATCTGTATGATGGCCAATGGGACATTGGGGTTGGAGAGCGGAAGAGGAGGGGGTTGGAAGGAGGGGCCAGTTTGGCTGCAATTTGAATCAGAAATGTCGGATTCCGCTATTCTTAAAATAAAAATGATTCATTAGACAGCTTGCGCTTGAGAATGAAATTTATTCAAGATAGCACCGAAACCTGACAGACAGCCAAACTCTCCTCCAAATCCAGGCTGGCTGAGTTTAAATCATCCCGTTCCCTCCCAGACATCTGGTCGGACGGACTATGGCTGAAGCCAAGCTCTCGGAGGAAAGCCTGCTTCAAGAAACAGGAGCAGAAGCGGTCGTGATTCCAGCCAACTTGGAAAATACAAAGGTTCAACTTTCTCCGCCTTCCCTCCCCGCAGAACTTCAAGCAAAGAAACGTGAGGCAGATAAGTACCCGGGGACTGTGCCAAAAGCCTTAGAGGCAGAATTTCCTTTTGCAAATGTAAAAGATAAAGAAAAACCCCTAAGTGAATTGGGAAGGGCGAGCTGGGGATGGGAATGGCAGCGAAGCCCAGACAAGGCAGCACCTCCCCACCCCAGGATGAGAGACGAGGCAGAGGACTATCAACACCAAGGCCGGCCCTCCAGAGCTCAGCACAGAGAGGAGAGGGCAGAGAGGGAGGAGCCACCCCAGTTCAGAGGGAAGTTCGATGGTGACCCAGACAACCTCGCCCAATTCCTGGATTCAGCTGAGATATACATAGAGCGGTTCGGACACCTCTACCCTTTCCCCAGAGCCCTAGTGAATGCTATCTCGGAAGGGCTGGAGGGAGAAGCAAAGAGGTGGTCAGCATCACTCTACAAATACAGGGCCCCCCAGCTACAAGATGCGGATGGGTTCTTGCAACTATTGAGAGCCCGTTATGAGGAGGAGGAGGAGGACCCCTATGTGGAAGACGAGCTCAGAAACCTAATGCAGAGGGGGAAGCCCATCAGAGAGCATATCCGTGAATTCAGGAGAGTCATTGGGACACTGCCTCCCCTACCAGAGCGATTGCTGGTGTATTTTTTTAGAACAAGCCTAGATAAAAGAATTTCCCAAGTGACTGCCTATCGTGACATCCCAAACCGACTCGCTGAATGGTTCCGGGTAGCGATAAGGGTCGACAGAGGGCTGCGGGCGAGTGACACGTCAAAACCACCAGAGGGAAAGGAGAGAGGCCGACCAGACCAGGGGCCACTCAACAGATGAGAAACCCCAACATCACAGCCCTCCTACAGACCAACTGCCCCACGGAGCCCACTGAAATGCTACAGATGTGGAGGAAGCGGCCACATAGCAGCAAGATGTGGAACGCCTAGACCGGGACCAGCTCCACCGCCCAAAGCACGACCGGAATGAGGGCCCAAGCGCGTCACCCATGTACCGCGGGAAGCTCCCCAAATCCCTGAGTTTTTCGCTCATCTGACCGAAACCAGAGGAATCCCAGAGGAGGGAGATCAGTCCCCCAAACCCTATGACATGGAAGACGAAGGCGAGGATGACCCGATGGTGAGTGGACCCGTCCATCCTTTTCTTTTCCCCATATGCCTAACAGCCCCCAAAACAGGGGCCCAAGAGACTTTCCAAGCCCTAATAGCCTCGGGTAGCACACGGTGCCTAATCAACCTACCCACAGTTCTAAAATTGGGAATCCGAGCTAAACAGCTCAAACAACCAATTCGCTTCGAGCAAGTTGATGGGTCCCTAGTGGGAGGAACGTACGCCACACACTTGACTGAACCCGTGAGACTAGAACTCGCAGATCACTGGGAGACGATCCGCTTCATAATAGCCCCCAAGATGACAGAACCAGTCATATTGGGACTCTCATGGCTTGACAAATGGGGCCCAATCATTTGGTGGCAAGAGGGAACCCGCAGGCTGAGAATAGCAAAGGGGCCCCAACCCCTGCCGCCCCGACCAGAAGAATTCCCTCCCACGCTGAAACCCCAAAGCAGCCCTCCACTACAGAAGAAAACACCACCAACACAAGGTTCCCTCCCAGGAGGTGCAGCAAAGCAATTGGCAGCCGCACCCACCACCGCTTGTAACGCAAACCAGATCCCAAGGGAGTACCAAGACCTTGCGGGGGTATTCAGTGAGGCCGAGTGTGACATTCTGCCCCCCCACCGCGAGACCGATTGTGCCATCGAGATTATCCCAGGAGCGAAACTACCCAAACCTAAAATGTATGCCATGACACCCCGAGAAATGCAGGAAATGCGGGACTACATAGACAAAAACTTACAAAGGGGATTTATTGAGCCAGTGAAACCAAGGGTAGCGGCGCCGGTCATGTTTAAAGAGAAAAAGGACGGCTCCATGAGACTGGTGGTCGACTTTCGAAGTTTCAACGCCGTTTGCGTACACAACTTATACCCCCTCCCCCTCATGAAAGACATGTTAGCCCACCTAGCTAAAGGGAAGGTTTTCACCAAACTAGACCTTCGAGAAGCTTATTACCGAGTACGCATAAAGGCAGGAGATGAATGGAAAACAGCATTCAACTGCCCCCTGGGTAGTTTCCAGTTTAAAGTAATGCCTTTTGGATTGCAAGGAGCCCCGGCAGTATTCATGCAGTTAATAAACAAAGTCTTACATGAACACCTTTACAAAGGGGTCCTCGTCTACCTGGATGATATTCTTATCTACACAGAGACCATAGACGAACATATACCCCTCGTCCGCCAAGTACTGAAAAAACTGCTACGGGCAAACCTATATGTCAAACTGCCAAAATGCGATTTCCACCAATCACGGCTAGACTACCTGGGCTACCGAGTATCAAATGAGGGGATAGAGATGGACCCAGCCAAGGTCCAATCAGTTCTACAATGGCAGCCCCCTCGCACCCGCAGACAACTGCAAAGTTTTCTAGGCTTTGCGAATTTCTACAGACAATTCATCCCCTCGTTCGCGAAGATTGCCAAACCTTTGACGGACCTCCTAAAGACAGGAAGCCCAGCGATGAAACCTCGCCCGGGACAACCCCTACAGTGGGACCTGACCTGCCAACAGGCATTTGAGATGCTAAAAGGACTGTTCGCGAAAGAACCTGTCTTAAAACACCCGGATCCGGAACAGCCTTTTGTCATCCAAGCAGACGCAAGTGATGTGGCAGTAGGAGCCATGTTACTCCAAAAGAACAACCAAGGTGATCTACAACCCTGCGCCTACACCTCCCGCCAACTCACCGATACGGAGAGGTGATGGGCGGCGTGGGAGAAGGAAGCGTTTGCAGTAAGGTGGGCCTTGTTGACCTGGCGGCACCTTCTAGAGGGAGGCCAGAA
Organism: Pituophis catenifer annectens; assembly: GCF_029215685.1. Taxonomy (NCBI): domain Eukaryota; kingdom Metazoa; phylum Chordata; class Lepidosauria; order Squamata; family Colubridae; genus Pituophis; species Pituophis catenifer. The sequence continues at coordinate 14,839 of NW_027256904.1, read as the reverse complement.
ACCATTTGAAGTCTGGACTGATCATAAAAACCTAGAGGCTCTAAAAACCCCACGAAAACTGTCGCCCAGGCAAGTGCGGTGGGCACAATACTTCAATCGTTTCAATTTCGAGCTTAAGCACATCCCAGGAGGGAGAAATTTCCTGGCTGATGCCCTCTCCCGGATGCCCCAATACAACAGTGAGCGGGAGCAGGTAGTGAATGCCATCATCCCCTCCACCCAAGCTGCGGCCCAAGTGATCACCAGACGGCAACGACGTGACCAGCAAGGCCAACTTGCAAGTGACTTAACTGCAAAATTAAAAAATGAAACGCTGACCGACCCCTGGTATCGGGACAATCAACATCTCTTGACAAAAAGAGATGAACTAGCATGGAGGGGGACAAAGCTCTATGTCCCACAGAGTTTACGCATCCTGATTCTCAAGAGGAGCCACGACGTTAAACCAGCAGGACACTTCAGGTTCCTAAAGACTCTGCACCTAGTACGAAGGCAGTTCTGGTGGCCACACATGAGAAAGGACGTAGACAGTTATGTAAAAAGCTGCACCATTTGTGCCACGATGAAGACAAGGCCAGGGTGCCCGCCTGGATTGTTGCAACCAGTAGCTGACCCAACAAGACCATGGGAGGAGATTGCAATGGACTTTATAGTAGACCTACCGAGGAGCAGTGGAAATACAGTGATCTGGACTGTAATAGACTTATTCTCCAAACAGGCACACTTCATTCCTTGTAGTGGACTGCCTTCAGCCCGTCAGTTATCCAAACTGTTCCTGAAACACATTTACTGCCTACATGGAGTCCCCAGGAGAATCATTTCCGACAGAGGGGTCCAGTTCACAGCAAAGTTCTGGAGGGAGTTCCTACGATCCATAGGTTCATCCCAAGGGCTCAGCTCAGCATTTCACCCGAGCACCAATGGGGGGGCAGAAAGACTGAACGCTATGATAGAACAGTATTTAAGATGCTACGTCGACTACCAGCAGTCCAATTGGGCAGACCTCCTATCTTTTGCGGAGGTTGCATATAATAATGCTGTCCACAGCAGCATGGGGCTAACCCCATTCAAAATAGTGAGTGGCATGGATTTTGTTCCCATGCCAGAATACCCGAGGGAGCCCCCTTCCTCAATCAGTTTGACCGACTGGATGGCAATGTTGACACAAACTTGGGAGAATGTTAAGAGGGCGCTGGCAAAGGCGGCTCAATCTTATAAGGAACAAGCAGACAAGCACCGAACTCCCCAAAGACCATTTCAGCTGGGAGAGAAAGTTTACCTCTCCACCAAGTACTTGAGACTTAGACTCCTGAGCAGGAAATTGGGCCCAAAATTTATAGGACCATTTCCTATAATAAAAATAATCAACCCCGTTACAGTGCAATTGCAGTTGCCACGGCTTTTGGGGAAAATTCACCCCGTTTTTCACAGTAGCCTTCTAAAACCTGTAGTAGGGTCTACTTTAAGGCCAACGCCACGTGAACCCCCTGGGCCCCTGGTTGTTGGGGGCCAAACGCACTACGAAGTGCAGTGGATTCTTGATTCAAGATGGCACAGGGGGCGCCTTCAGTACTTAATTAAATGGAAGGGTTACCCATTGTCAGAGGCTTCCTGGATGAAGAGCGCAAACATTCAAGCTGATCGCCTTATAGCAAAATTCCATGCAGACCACCCGGGAAAGCCGGGGGGGGGTGCACAGCCAGGGAGGGGCTGATGAGACTAATCTTGTTGTGTTTTCCCTATGGGATAGGTGATGTCGCAGAAGTGAAGGGAGAGGGGCCGGATGTCAGCGTTCCAAATTAGGTTTTCTTCCAGCGCTGACATAACAAGATGAAGCAGAAATGAAGCAGAAGCTGAGATGAACTTTTACCTAGTTTTGTATGTTACAGATAGTGTTTCCTGGGAGACGAGGATGGGGGCTACATTCCTGGGAAAAGAACGTGCCGGGATGTAGAGATGGATCTGTATGATGGCCAATGGGACATTGGGGTTGGAGAGCGGAAGAGGAGGGGGTTGGAAGGAGGGGCCAGTTTGGCTGCAATTTGAATCAGAAATGTCGGATTCCGCTATTCTTAAAATAAAAATGATTCATTAGACAGCTTGCGCTTGAGAATGAAGTTTATTCAAGATAGCACCGAAACCTGACACACATATTATGTCTTTATATTTGTATCTCCTGTAAAAAACATATTCTGTTATTATGCCTCCGTAAGGTATCTGGTATTTGTCAAACATATGTCCCTGCCATTTGACCTGAACCTATATCAATCTTCTCCCTGTATTTTTTTGTGCCATCTAAGAGCATGGTACGTATCTCCAAGCCCTAATTTATGTTTGATCTGGATAAACTCCTGTCCTGCAAAACCAGGGGGCCAAATGGCCAATTGAGTAAACAAAGAAATGCTAAAGGATGACTAATTGGGAAGTTTCTATTCCCCCTTGCAGGGCAACAAGGAATACACAAACCTAAATTAGGAGGTCAGAATTGGGTACTAAGATGACGTCTCTGAGGGTATAAAAGAACGCCATACCTTCCCCAAGGTGTGGATATCTCCTCGCATGCATTGTATCTGTATGTTCTGGATATAGTTCCAACCAGTATTTTGTTTTTGGCCATAAATAAAATCTGCTTTTTTTGCAAGCCTCGTCTTGAGTCTCTCTCTTTGGCATTCTGGTGACTCAAGTGTATTTTGGGACCTTACACAGGTATCTGAAGATGGAAGTTGGATTTTGAAGTTCAGCTTTCCATCTGCAACATGAGGGTCCTGACCTCCCCTTCCCTCCCTCTCTCCCTCCCCTTCCCACATGGGGTGAGAGGCAGCCTTGATTTCTCCGTCTCTATTCACTTGGTTTTTTTTCTTATCTCTCCCTCTCTCTCTCTCTCTCTCATTTTTTTTTTTACTCTGCAAAGTTCTAGAAACTAGTTTTTCACTAAAGTTGATTTTGTTCTAGGAGTCTGGCCACACTATTGCATCAGCCCTTTTGTGCAATGCTCTTGAGCATTAGTTTTCAAAATAAAGTAAATTTTGGTTCCAACTCAGCTGGCAGCTATTTCAGATCTGTGGCAGGCTCCAGCATTAACTGCCCTCCAGAGTTTTGTCTTTCATCACTATGTAAAAAAAATATCAGATTCCATGTATTCCCTCCAGGGCCAGTTTCAGTCAAGGAGCTCCCAAAGCTCTCAATTCTAGATGACCGATTTAATTCCATCTCTGCCCCTGTTATTATGAATCACATGGAGATTATTTCCCTTTCATTTCCCTCCAGAGAATTTCCCAACAATCTCTGACTGCAAGAACTAGCTGAATTATCCAGGGATCCCTCCTGAGAGGGAGAATTATGATAAAAGTTTCAGCTCTGCTGTTGGCCGAATCCTCCAGGGGAGACTTTGGGCAGAGAAATTTGGAGTTTAGGGACAGGCAGAGTCTGTGCTCTTGAATGTACGTCTCTCTCCTTTCCAGGTGAAGCTGAGCGTTTCTCTGTGTTTCAATCAGAAAAGCATCTGGATGTTCCACCTTGTCCTTTAAATTCTTATAATTCTTCTTTAGAAACAGGAAACGGATTGATTGATTCACCCCATGAATTATGGACTTCCTGCTTCTGCTTCTGATGCTGCTTTTGTCCCATCCAGTCTCTGGGAAGCTGAGAATGAAGTGCCCGCTGAATTTCAAACAGGAGGATGGAAAACAACCAAGGAGCTATCACAGCCCAGGAGACCATCTCATTAGTATAATCACCACTGGAAATGAAATATCGCATATAAAGTTGCTTTTTAACGTGGCTCCTTCTCTTCAGTTTGTTTTCCATGATCCGTAAGTCATTCTGGGTGATGGAGTTGGAGTCCCTCCATTCTAACACTCTTCTTCTTTTCTGTTTTTTATTTTTCATTTATTCCTATATTGGGGAATATGTCTAATTTCCTGAATGATTTTGATTTCCATGGCTTCTCTCTTTTGTCTGATTTTGTGAAAGAGCCTCAAATCCAAAAATGGGTATGAAAAAAAGCTGAAAGGGATGCAGATTATTTTCCTTTCTCACTTCAATCCTTAATTTATCACTTGAATAATGAATTTAAAGTAGTGGTGGAATCAGTTGTACTTGCCATACCTCAGCCAATTTCCATATTTGTGTAACTGATCATTACTTTTGGATCAATTTTGGCTTAAGGCTCAGTAGGCTTGTGGAGGATTATATATTAAAACATTATTTATTGTTCCTTTTGATTATAATAACATGTTTTAACAATAGGAATGTTTATGGTTTTTCACATGGCTTACGATTCATTTTCAACATTCAAACGTTCAACAAGAATTCTGAATGCCTGCACAATCTCACACTTGGCTACAACATCCATGACAACTATTTTAGCACTTTGCACACTTCAGATGCCTTGCTGGACATGCTCTCCACTGGAGAAGCCAATGTCCCCAACTACAGCTGTGGAAGGAAGGAGAACCTCCTGGCTCTTCTTGATGCAGCTGACAGGGACATCTCCATCCAGATGTCAACATTAGGAGGCACCTACAAAGTCCCACAGGTTTGTGTGTGTTTTTCTCCTTCTGGTAAAGTGAGGGGTGGGTGGTGGTGGGTGAGCAATAGATGCAATCATGTCTTCTCCATGGAATTCAAGAGCTGCTTTTCTCCATATTAGCAAAAATGTCAATATTTTACCCTGTTATGTTCATGTTGAGATTAATCATAAAAGGCCTGAGAAGATATTCTAACAACTATTTAACTGATCAAAAAATATCCCTGGTTGTTGGGGCCTCTATTGACATCTTCATTTTCACAGATAAATGATGCCTGCCCTATCCAGTTGGATTGAAGTTGGCAATAGTAGCATTTTATCCATCTAAAAACTGTAATAAAAAGGACTTCAGCAATTATAGGCCAATTAGACTAACAGATATTGTGGCTAAAATTTATGCCATGATCCTCTTAGTTAAACTTGAGAAAAATGCATTCCTTGCAGAAGAACCAGAAGGTTTTAGGTAGAGTTAAATACTATATAGATTTTATAAGGAATAATGCACAAGTTAACAATCTAATTTTGGCAACAATTTTGTCTTGAAATATCTAATCTATATCAGCGAAGTAAAACTAGATGTTAGTGCAGCATTTGACTCAATAAACAGAGAAATATGATGGAGAAAATGTTTTTCCCTCAAAATGGAGCTCAGCCTGTTGGCCCTGATCCAAGCCCTTGTTTGAGAGGGAGGTTTGGGCTCAATGGAGCCATGAGAAGAAGGATCTATGCTTACCAAGGGGGAAGGGAAAGATGCATATTTGAACCCTTTTTCTTCAGTCTAGATATGAATGACTTACTAGGAGTAATGAAGGATAAAAAAAACCAGATCATAAATAAATGTTATTTCATTCTTTGACAAAAATGACTAAATTAGGAGACCAATGAAATGCACTGCACGTAGTATACAGTACTTGGATTTCAGAAAGGCTTTGACAAAGTAAACCACAACCTATTTCTCGGGAAGCTGAAAATATGTGGGATAGACAGCATCACCCCCAGCCTGTGGTCCTCAATGGAACTATGTCTGCATGGAGGGAAACAAGCAGTGGGGGACCCCAAGGTTCCATTTTAGGCCCAGTTCTCTTCAACATCTTCATGAATGATTTGGATGAGGGGAGAAATGGGGAAATCATCAAATTTGAACATGACACTAAAGTGGCAGGAATAGCCAACACCCCAGAAGATAGGCTGAAGATCCAGATGGATCTAGGTAGACTTGAACCCTGGGGCTATCTAACAAAATGAAATTTAATGTAGAGAAAAGTAAGGTTTTATACTTAGGTTAGAAAAACCATATGTCCACTTACAGATGAAGTGAAACCTGGCTCAATAAGTGTAACTGTGAGAGGGATCTTGGAGTCCTAGTGGACAATCACTTAAATATGAGCCAGCAGCAGCTAAAAAAGCTAATTCAGTCCTAGGTTGCATTAACAGTGGGATAAAATCAAGATCGTATGAAGTATTGGTACTGCTTTATAATGCCTTGGCAAGACCACACTTGGAATAGTGCATCCAGTTTTGGCCACCATATTATAAAAGGATGTAGAGACTCTGGAAAGAATGCAGATAAGAGGAACTAAGATGATTAAGGGCCTGGAGACTAAAACTTTTGAGGAATAGTTGCAGGAATTGGGTATATCTAGTCTAGTGAAAAGGACTGGGGTGAAATAATAGCAATGTACCAAAATTTGAGGGGCTGCCCCAAAGAAGAAGAGGTCAACCTATTTTCCAAAGTACTAGAAGGCAAGACAAGAAACAAAGAGGGAAACTAATCAAGGAGAGAAACAACCTAGAACTAAGGAGAAATTTCCTAATGGTGAGGAACGTCTCCCCTTCAGAAATGGTGGGTGGTCCATCACTGGAGGCTTCTAAGAAGAGACTGGACAGCCACTTGTCTGGAATAGTATAGATAGATACAGATTAAGAGAGTTGGAAGGGACCTTGTAGGTCACCTAGTCCAAGCAGACCCTACACCATTTCTGACAGATGACGGTCCAGTCTCTTCTTGAAAGCTTCCAGTGATGAAGCTCCCACAACTTCTGAAGGCAACTTCTGTTCCATGGGTTGATTGCTCTCACTGTCAGAAAATTTCTCCTTATTTCCAGGTTGAATATCTCCTTATTCAGTCTCCATCCTTTATTCCTTGTCTGGCCTCCAGGTGCTTTGGAAAACAGCTTGACCCCCTTCCTCCTCTCTGTGGCAGCCCCTCAAATATTGGAAGAGTGCTATCATGTCTCCCCTGGTCCCTCTCTTCACTAGACCAGCCATGCCCACTTCCTTCAACCATTCATCGTATGTTTTAGCCTCCAATCCCCTAATCCTCTTGGTTGCTCCTCTCTGCACTTTTTCTAGAGTCTCAACATCTTTTTTATAGTGTGGTGACCAAAACTGGATGCAGAATTCTAGGTGTGGTCTTACTAAGGCTTTATAGGGTGGTATTAGTACCTCTCTTGATCTTGATTGTATCCCTCTGTTAATGCAATTTAGGATTACATTGGCTTTTTTGGCTGCCACTGCACACTCTTGACTCATATTTAATTGGTTGTCCACTAAGACTCCAGGATCCCTCTCACAGCTACTGCTATTATGCCTGGTTTACTGCTTGAAAAGGGGGTTGGACTAGAAGACCTCCAAGGTCCCTTCCAACCCTTTTACTTTGTTTTAAATTCTGTTATAGGTACACATGTTTAGTCTGCTAAATTCCTATTGGAATACACCGATTGACACTGATAATGTGATATTCTCATACTTAGACATTGGATTGTATAGACTTGGATTGTTTTGTCTGAATAATTATCTGATAATTTATAAAGCAAGTTCAAAAGTTATGGTCTTTGTGAAATGACATCATAGCCATGGATGGTCAGCCATTAGAGCAAGTAACACCTTTCCTTACCTGGGGTTGTTTTCTCTGAGCCTGAATCTTGGCTCCCTCATCATCCAAGGAGCTCAGTTAGAGAAAGGGCAGGAGTGAAAGTGTTGCTTAAATGAAAACCTCATAGCTCTCCAGCTTCCCCAGCCCCAATTATTAAAGAATCTGAGTTTTCCCCCATGTTCTTACATCAATCTGATGTTTGGGGCTTCAGAGAGAAACCACCAACCGAACCAGCCCAATCTCAGCCTCTGAGGAGTATTTTGGGGGGGCTAAAAGGACTCCAGCTGCTGCCCTCAGAGCTGATTTGGGAATTTACACAACTTCTGCTTTGTCTAAATTCAGAAAATATGGGCATTGGCATAAAATATAATCTATGGAAACTGACAGACTCTGAAGATTGTGGCTGTTGGAACAGACAAAACTTCATTTGAAGACCAATCTTGGATTATGCAACTGACAAATCTTATTAGGCTTTGAGGTCTGCCTGTTTCTTGTATAACTGGAGAAAGAAGTTAAAAAATTCTGTCTTTAATATTTTAAACAATGTCTGATTAACAAACTATTCTAACAGATTCATGAGAACCAGGTTGGATTTATTAAAATCTAATATTTCGGAGTTGATCTGACCCCAAATATAACAGCATTCTTCATTGCTTTTTCAGGTCAGTCATACAATTGTTTCAGAGACTCTGAGTGATAAAAGGAAATTCCCTTTTTTCCACCAAATTCTCCCCAAAGAAGGGATCCAGTACCCAGCACTTGTCCAGCTGCTCCTCCATTTCAGATGGATGCTGATTGGCCTCTTTGCTTCAGATACAGGGAAGGGAGAGAATTTCATGAGGATTTTTCCTCCTGTGCTTGTCAGGAATGGAATTTGTGTGGTTATATCACAACTGTTCTCAACAACTGGATATACAGCATCCCTCAGAGAGGCCCTCTCTAAGTGGAGACAAGTCAACGTCTTTGTTCACTTCAGAGAACGTGTTTCCATCTGGGAGAGAATTCTTCCTTTCCATTTAACATTTATGCGTCTGCCAGGACCCATTGAAGGGAAAGTCTGGATCCTCACAAGTTTTGTAGGGTATACAATGAAGAATCATAGACTTCTCAAATACATCCGTAGTATTTTGAACTTTGGTTATCTGCCAAAAGAAAGGCCAATGGATGAAGCCTTTGAAGCCTATTTCTTTGTGGAAAAAAAGTTTCAAGATCCTTATTTTCACTGTTCTTTTTCAAAGAACGTCTTTTCTCTCAAAGGCCGCCGAAGATGCACCCAGAAAGCCTCACTGGAGACTCAGGAGAAAGAGAAAAGAAGACGGATCGCAAACAACTATCAATATTACAGTCTCATGAAGACTCTGGCCCAGGCCTTGGATGCCGCTTATTCCTCCAGATCCAGGAGGAGAAGGAAGGAGGGAGAAAAGACTTTGGGGTCTCCAAGGCTGCAGCCGTGGCAGGTATGGGCTCCCTATATGGATCCATTAATCTTAGATCCTTTGGAGGAGGAATCCAGAGGAGAAGGAGGGGAACCAACTCAACAGATCTGGCCAATTCAATTGCTGAGGGAATAATGGTTCCAAAGAGTAGATACCATGGCATTTTAATATTAAACTCTGCTCATTTGAAAATGCTGTATTCTTTTTTAAATACATTCCTGTATTTGTGGATTTGTGATGAGGATGGTGGAATTTCCCCTTTGTTCCGTCCCCACTGCAGGTGGGTCTGTGTGCAGCTCAACAGGCAACTAAACCCCCCTCTTCTCCTCCAGTGAAAGGGAGCCTGGGGTGGATCTGGGTGTTTCATTGGGAGAAAAGGGCACGGAGAAACTGAGGAAATGCAAAGAGTGCGAATCAAATAGAAATAGGAGATAGGTACCTCCAACTTGGAAGACAGCGTTTATTTCATTGATCCCAAAAGATGGACAAGACTATACAGATCCTAAAAACTATAGGCCGATTTCACTTTTAAATACAGACTATAAGATTTTTGCTAAAAAATTTTTTTTTTAAATTTTTTATTGTAAACAAACATACACATATAGACATAAACATTAAAACAAACTAGACATAAACTAACTATACAATGAAATCAAGTCGCATGACTTGAACTTTGAAAGTAGAGCTACTTCGGTAATTATATATCAATATATCTATATATATTATCTTTCATCTTGTATCAATGTTTATATAACGATATTTCCTGTTATTTACTTATTTTTGTAGTATTGGGTGGTAATCTCTTATTTCGTGTCTTTTTTATCTAACCATTTGTACCATTCTTGCCAAATTAAGTAAAAGTCTGTATCTTCTTTTCCTTGTATTTCTTTGGTCAATTTATCCATTTCTGCACATTCCATAATTTTTTGTATTATTTTTTCTTCTGGTGGCGTGTTTTCCAATTTCCACATTTGTGCGAAGACAATTCTAGCTGCAGTTAGGATATGTATTATCAAATATTGTGTCTCTTTTTTATAGTCCTTTGTCAGTATACCTAATAGATAAGTTTCTGGTCTGAGGGGTACTTTTTGGGCGGTAATTTCTTCCAGCTGACTTTGAATTGTTTTCCAAAATTTTTTGACTTTGGGGCATGACCACCACATGTGGTAGTAGGTCCCCTTCTGTATTTTACACTTCCAACAGTTCTGATTAGTATTGGGAAACATCCTTGCCAAACGTGCAGGGGGGAGATGCCACCTATAAAACATCTTGTACGTATTTTCTTTGTAGGGCACGGACATTGTCAGCTTAGTATTTACTTTCCATATTTTTTCCCAATTCTCTAGGTTAATATTATATCCAAAATTTTTGGCCCAAATAATCATATTTTCCTTCAGCACTTCTTCTTCCAATTTGTATTTTAATAGATAGTTATATATTTTAGTTATTAATTTGTCATCTGATTGCATTATAATTTTATCTAATTCATTTCTTTCTTTTTGGATTCCAAACTTTTCCATATCACTTTTATATCTTGATTTTATCTGTAAATACGGCCACCAATCAATGTCCGTGCCTTGTTGTCTCAGTTCCTCTCTTGTTTTCATATCTCCCTCTGTGTTCAACAATTTGTCATAGGTTTTCATCCTGTCTGTGTCCATTGTGTTCGGGTAGATTTGGGCCTCCATGGTTGATAGCCATCTTGGGATTTTGTCGTAGTGTTTTCTCCTTATTTCAGTCCAAATTTTTGCCAGTGCTCCTCTGATATAATGTCTCCTGAAGTGTTCATGTTGTCTGGGCTTTTCTTCCCATAGAAATGCGTGCCAACCTTTTGACAGGTCAAATCCTTCTAGTACTAGTGTTCTTTTATCTTTAAGTGTCATCCAATCCTTAATCCAAGTTAAAGCTGTTGCAGTGTAATAGGTTTGCCAATCTGGTAGTCCCAGACCACCCCTTTCTTTAGTGTCCTGCAAGTGTTTCAGTTTAATCCTGGCTCTTTTTCCATGCCATAAATACTTTAATATCATTTTGTCAAGGTCTTTGAAGTATGATTTTCCTGGGTTTATCGGTATTGTTCTAAATAGATATAGTATTTTTGGTAGAATTGTCATTTTAATTGAAGCAATTTTGCCTAGTAGTGATAATTTCAACTTACTCCATACCTCTAAGTCCTTCTGGATTTGTTTGGCCAATTTGATGTAATTGTCTTCTTTGAGGGATGATATCTTATTGGTGAGCCAGATTCCTAGATATTTTATTTTGGTTGTTGTTTGTATTCCTAATGTCTCTTCCAATTCTTTCTCCTGGGTTTTTGTCAAATTTTTGGTTAGTAGTTTTGTTTTTTGCCTATTAATTCTCAATCCTGCCACTTCGCCATATTGATCTATCTTCCTTAGTAAATTCAGTCCTGATTGTTTTGGTCGTTCTAAAATGAATACTACATCGTCTGCGAATGCTTGTAATTTATACTCCTGGTTTTTTGTTCTTAATCCTTTTATTTCATTGTCGTTCCTGATTTCATTCAACAGTGGTTCCAATGCTAATATATATAATATAGGAGAGAGGGGACATCCTTGTCTCACTCCCTTAGATATTTTAAATTGGTCTGTTGTCTCTCCGTTTATCCATATTTTTGCAATTTGGTCTGAGTATATTGTTTTAATCATATTTAAAAATTTGTCGCCGGTTCCCATTTTTTCTAATTGTAGTATTAAGAATCCCCAGTTAAGATTGTCGAACGCCTTTTGTGCGTCAAGGAAGAGTAGAGCCATCTTTTCATTCGATTTTTGCTCATAATATTCCAGTATATTTATTATTGTTCTTGTGTTCTTATTAATTTGCCTGTTTGGAATGAATCCATTTTGATCAGGATGGATGTAATTCACGATAATTTTCTTCATTCTCTGGGCCATGATTGATGTAAATAGTTTATAGTCTACGTTTAGAAGTGATATAGGTCTGTAGTTTTTGGTTTGGGTGAGATCTGAGTCTTCTTTGGGTATCAGAGTGATGATTGTTTCAATCCATGATTTGGGAATTTTGGCTTCTAAGATTGCTTCATTTAGGACTTGTAATAAAATATCATCTATTGGCTGGTATTCAATTTTGTAAAATTCCGTTGGGATGCCGTCTGGACCTGGTGTTTTATTGTTGTTCAGCTTCTTCTTTGCTTCCATTAATTCTGACATCGATATTGGTTTGTTCAAGAGTTCTCTTTGAGTTTCCTTTATTTCTTGAATGTTTGATTTATTTATATATTCTTTCACTTTTTCCAATTGAATTTCTTCCTGTGCATATAGTTCCTGATAAAAATTTCTTACGATTTGCTTTTTTTCTTCGTCCATGTGCTGTAATTGCCCTTGTTCGTCTTGTAGTTGGTGTATTATTTTTTTTTCCTTTTCTTTCTTTAGTTTATAAGCCAACCAACGTCCTGTTTTATTTGCGAATTCAAATTGGTTTTGTTTTGCCATTTTGATTTTCCTAGCTATTTCTGTTGTTGTTATTAAATTTATTTCATGTTTGATGAGATTTATTTTCCCCTTGATCTCTTTCTTGTCAGGTCTGTTCTGTAATTCTGCTTCCTGTTTTCTGAGCTCCGTCAATAAATTGTTTCTTCTTTGCTGTTTCTCTCTGTTTTTCTTCGCCTTAAATGAGATTGTTAATCCTCTTATATATGCCTTTGTAGTGTCCCATAGGACTTGCAATGATGTTTGTTCCCTGTTATTTATTTGGAAAAATATCTCCATCTCTTTCTTTATCATCTCTATGTATTCTTTATCTTTAATGATCTCTCTATCCATCATCCATCATCCCCTTTTTGGTTGGCCTTTCCAGACTATTGTTATAGGACTATGGTCCGCCCATATATTCAGTGTGATTTCAATTTCTTTTATATTTTCTCTTAATTCTGCGGTCATCCAGGCCATGTCTAGTCTGGACCAGGACTGATGGGGATTTGAATAATAAGTATACTGTTTTTTAGTTTTATTCAGTTCTCTCCAGGCATCTTTCAATTGTAACTCTTGAGTCATGTCCTTAAAAGAATCAGGTAGTGTCTTTTTCCTAGAGTTATTTTTTTTATTACTTTGGTAGTCATATTCCATATCAACGATTGCATTATAGTCCCCTATTATACATAGATGTTCGTAGTCTAATTCTTTAATTTTATCGTGTATCTTTTTAAAGTATTCTTTTTGGCTCCCATTCGGGGCATATATTGATATCAATAACATATTTCGGGTCTCCATCTTAATATCTATCATTAGTATCCTGCCATCTTCATCTGTGTAGATTTGTTTTGCCTGGATGTGGCTTTTAATGTATACTGCGATACCTCTTTTTTTTTGATCTGATAGTGAGGTGAATAGTGTTCCAAGTTTTCTGTTTTCTAGTAACTGTTGATGTTGTTTTTTGATATGTACTTCTTGTAGGTTGATAATATCTATGTCTAATTTTTGAAGTTTTCTGAAAGTGTGTGTTCTTTTGGTTGGTAGATTAAGGCCGTTTATATTAATTGAGATTAATTTCAACTCTCGTCCCATTTCCTTTAGTTTTTCTTTATTAGTTTAAGTTTACTTGTGTTTCTTGTTACCATATGCGTTTTCTCCCTAGCCCCTTCTCTCTCCATCTTCTCCCTTTCCCTAGGCTCCTTCTCTTCCTTCCCTTTTTTTGTTTCCCCCGTGGGGTATTCCTGGTTTACATTATCTGAATCACGTCTAGTTTCCTGTTCCTCTTCTGTTATAAAGTGAGTATCAAAGAATTCTTGTGCCTTCTCTATCGTATCGATTTTATATTTTTTGTCGTCCCAGGATATTAAGATTCCCTCTGGTACCAGCCAGCGGAACATTATTTTGTGTTGAATCAGTAGGGTTGTCAAAAAGTTGTAATTTTTTCTGTATTCTCTTATTCTTCTTGGAACTTGTTTTAAGGTTATTATTTCTTTCCCTTGGTAGCAGGGTTTTCCCTCTCTCATGGACATGTAGATCTCTTCTTTTACGGTTTTACGTGCGAATCTAACATGTATTTCTTTAGGTAGTTTGTTCCTACGAGCATAGTTCGTATGGACTCTATATATTTCGTCAATTTCCCTACTAATTTCGGTTTTTTCCTTTTGGGTAGCCTCTACTAATATATCTGTCATCAGGTCTCTTAGATCTTCTCCTTTTGTTTCTGCAATATTTTGAAATCGTAAGAAGAATGATGCTTTTTCTAATTCTAAATGGGTAATTGACTCTTCGAGTTCTCTAGTTGACTCCATTTGATTTTGTTCGATATTGTCCATCTTTTTCTCCGTTAGAATCATTTTGGCTTCCATGTTTTGGATTCGTTCTTCGTTTTTAACTATGTTTTGTTGTATTCTCTCAATCTTATCGTCCATTTTTTTAATATTATCATTTATTTGTCCTACTTCTGATTTCAATTCCTCATGGTTCTTTTTTGTTTCTTCGTGGTTATTTGCAATTGTTTCTTGGGTTTTGTTCATCCCCTCCTGAATCATAGCTAGTATAGACTGTATATTCTGTATGCTGTGTGCACTAGCAGCTTTTTCTTTGTCTGTCGTTAACATCGTGTCTATAGTTTTTTGTTGTGCGGGTGAAGATTGTGTAGGTATTGGGTTTGTTGTTAATTTTTTCCCTGATTTAGTTATTGTTAGTGAAGATGTTGCCATCGTTGTCTTTTGTATTAATTTTCCCCAAATTTTCATATACTAATTGATTGGGGGTGGGTGAAATATCGTTATATAAGGATCAGGATAATTAATTCGAAGGGGTTAGGGAGAAAAAGCAATATTTTAACAATTCATTCTTCTATTCTTATCCCTAAACAGTATAATGCAATTAATACTTAAATACTAAATAATCACAATACTTAAATTCACTTTAAAATTAAACAATCTCTATATAACCTTTCTATAATAGATCAATGGGATTAAAGTTCTCTATAAATCATCTAAAGTATTCTATTGAGTTGTATCACCATTACCAATATATGCTACCTATA
>NW_027256903.1:1112500-1115000 GCF_029215685.1 Pituophis catenifer annectens | reverse complement strand
CTGACTTTCCCACTCTTAAATTAGATGGATCAAACCTCATGCAGTGGAATCACCAACTCCAGGTTTTATTTTTAAAAGAGAATCTGTTGTTTTTAATTGATGACCCCCCCACAAAACCTTGGACTTTAGAAACAGATTGTTTACATCACAGGGCTTACTATTTAATCATAGCAAGTATTCCACCAGGCGTATACCCCAGCCTTAGCCATTACCTGACTGTGTCTGAAATACAGCAAAAAATATTTAATCTGTTCTATAGTAAAAGCGCTGCCACCACAGCAAGGATATCTAGGGAATTCCACTCTGCCAGACATAAAGCAGGGACTCCCATGGGTGAACATATACTGAACCTGAATGCCACAAGAACTGAGCTGATACAAAGGGGGGGAGGACATATCAGAGGAGAGCATGAAGAGCATTGTCATCAACTCCCCTGGACTCCAGCTGGGATAATTTCATAATGCAGCTGGATAGCATAGGCCTAGGTCACCTCACACTCGAGTCACTGACAAACAGGATAATAGCAGAAGATAGCTTAAGGAGGGACCGCTCCATCAGCCGCAGGGACAGCAAGCCAACAAAGAAAGTTGAGTTCCAAACCAGGAACCTAGGCTACACAGAGTGCTTCACCTGTGGTTCCAAGAACCACTATAAATGGGATTGCCCAAAAAACTCAAGGGGAAGGGATCACACCTACCAAAGAGAAAGGGGAGGCAGGAAGCCAGGGCTCCCTGATAGATCCCCATCAGAAAACGGATACAGGCGTAGGGACTCCCCTGACCCCAAGGGACAGAAAGGGAAGTAGGGACAGCTCTAGGGAGAAGCCGATCAGGATCCATGTATGGGATCGGGGAGAACACACACTCACACCCCACAAACTAGAGAAGGAGAAGCATGGCTCATCGATTCGGGAGCCACCAACCACACAACCCATGACAGGAAGATACTGACCTCATTCACAGAGGAAAACTACCACATTAAGGTAGCCAATCAAAACAGGGTCCTGGTAACAGGGAAAGGAAACACGTTCATAAGTGGAATAGGCAAAATAGAGGGGGTATTGCTCATACCCAAAATACCCCCACAATATTTTAGTGGCGCTTAAACTAAGCAAGGACATGGGCATAGAGACCCACCTTCAAAGAGGGAAAAGCCTACATGACCAGGAACAGGGAAAGCATCGGCAAAAATAGTCATTGACGGAGGGCTAACATACCTCCACCCTAAGAAGAATAGCCAGACCCAAGTAATCGCCCAACTGGAGAACACTGAGGATAAAGTCAATGCACATGTTGAGACAGAGGGGGGCAGGGAAGATGACCCCACCGAAAACAGCACAACACACAGAGGGAGACTGTTAATTGGCAAACCCATTCACAATGACTGTGCCCACTTGCTACATAGAAAATAGGGCCATGCCAGCTTCCCAGTCATCCAAAAAATGACAGAATGTACCAGTGACTTGAAAATAAAAAATTGCAAAAACTACTTAGAGTGTTCTGTATGTAAATCATCTAAGTTAAAAACCAAACCCAGACCTAGAAAAGCCACCCGTACCACCAATTCTATCTTCCACCTGGTACATATGGACATTGTGGGCCCCATGAAGCCCTCTATAAAATATAAAAAGAGGTATTTTCTGACAATAGTAGATGACTACAGCCGCTATGGCTTTGTATATACCATTAACCATAAGAACGAGGTATTTCAAAAATTTAAGGAATTCTATAAGAGAGTGGAAACGCAACACAACACAAAGATAAGGCAAATAATGACAGATAGGGGGTCTGAGTTCCTATCAAGGGACTTCTCGAACTGGTCAAAGATGCACGGGATAATACACTACATGACTTCTCCTTTTTCCACGTTCCAGAATGGAGTCGTAGAGAAAAGGAATGGAGTCCTGCAAACAATGATGAGATGCGCCCTAGAGGATGCGGGGTTAGGGCAGCCATTCTGGGTGGAAGCACTCAACTACTCAAATTATACACTGAACAGGCTCTGGTCTAGCGTAATAGGGAAAACACCTTATGAGGTGATGTACGACCGAAAGCCAAAAATTGCGCACCTACACATATTTGGAGTCACGGCGGATGTGCACATCCCCAGACAACTGAGGCGAAAAGGAGACAAGGTCTCCAAGAGATTAAGGTTCATGGGGTATGAACCAGGCACAAAAGGCTATAGATTCATAGACAGGGACAACAGGTTCATTATATCCAGAACAGCGGTGTTCCACGAGAACACCAACTGGTCAAAGATACATCTCAACGAGACACTCATCAGACAGGAAGACACAGACGAATTAAGGGATAAAAGCAAACCCACCACATTAGAAGCAAATACACAAGAGAGACAAAAACCGAAACACCATGAGGTAGCCGCCAAGGGGTGGAAGGAAGGCCACCCCATCATTAAGGTAGACACAGTCACAGAGAAGGAAGCCAAATACATGCATGGCACCGACACACGACCCATAAGACTCAACAGAAATAAAATG